>NC_139713.1:1861805-1876805 GCF_964188405.1 Protomyctophum parallelum | reverse complement strand
GGCATCGACCGGGTTAACGGTGCCGGAGATTAGCTGGTCACAGATGGACACGCGCTGTTTGCAAAAAGGGGTGAAGTGGCCCTTTTAAGCCAATGTGGTCCGCAAGGGTGCCCACACCCCCTCCCCCACCAGAAGCAATGATTTGAGTTAAAAACGTTACTCTCTGAAATTTTTGCAGCACATTTTCAAGATTTTTCAAAAATAGCAGACCTGCAAGCTATGAGCTTGTAGATCTGCTATTTTTCAATAGCTAAATCATAACGTAATGCTTAAAACACCAAAAGGGGTTCCCGCCCAGAATGGGAAGACAAACGCACTATAGGAGATGAGGAAAAAATAAATAGTGTTCCTCCCAGGAATGGGAAATGATCCCATACAGTGTACGGAAGTGATCGGTTCACTTGTTTACGTAACTTTGTAGCGCTATGAGCCACTGGTTCACTTGTTTACATAACTTTGTAGCGCTATGAGCCACTGGTTCACTTGTTTACATAACTTTGTAGCGCTATGAGCCACTGGTTCACTTGTTTACATAACTTTGTAGCGCTATGAGCCACTGGTTCACTTGTTTACATAACTTTGTAGCGGCTCATAGGTGGGGACTTGGACTCGAGACTCGAGACTCGACTTGGACTCGAGTCCCGATTTTGATGACTTTAGACTTGCTTGATCAAATCAAAAATAGACTTGGACTTGCTTGGGACTTGAATGCCGCGGATCGGATATCGGGTCTATCAGCCAAAAAACGTGATCGGGATCGGATCGGACTACAGCGAAAATGACCGATCCATTCCAAGCACTGCAAGCACTCCACTCCAGTCCATTCTAGTACTCCACTCCAGGACTTTATTCCTCCAGCAGTGTGCGCTGCAGAGGCATTGGCAGCCCCAGTCACACTTCACAGTGGCAGTCTTGCACAGTGCAGGCTGCTAGGCTAGCCACTAGCCATTACTGCGCGCTGCTACTCAGTGTGGAGAAAGCCGCATTGACAGCCGCTCCCGCATGGGAGTATTATATATTATAAAACAAAAAAGACCCAACAGCCGAGTGCAAAAATGGATTCGCCACCGTGGCAACAACAGCAGCAAAGTTTCAGCCTTAGCTCCATGCAAGCTAATCTTTAGCATTGATTAGCGTCAACATCTTAGACGAGAGAGACGGAACAGCGCAACAAGCTGACAGCTGAGCATGACGACGCATGCTCATGTTCTTAAATTATATATCCCCACAGTCCCCAACAGTTGGTTGACAAATATGACCGCTGTTTGTCAATACTTATGTGACAGACCATGCTATGATGCTAATAACTGCTTAAGTGCTAACCAATGCTTAAATAAACAGACGTCACTATTTCCATTGTCACGGACAGACAGTGTGCTGTGTAGCTGTAGGACAGTATGCACGGTTTGGGGATCAGGGGTCCCCACTCCCAGCCAAATGATAGGTTCCATTTGTACACTCTAAATTGACATTGATTTTACAATATAAACAAATACAAAATAATAATTTGGGGTCACAGAGATACAAATTGCTGGGTCCTTAAAATTTTGTGCATAATGTGCATAATAATAATAAATAGTATGGATAAAAAAAGGCATAGAATACAATAAAATAAATTTGTCACTAGAACACTTCCACATTTGAAGTATAGGCTCAAGTTGTTAAAAATAAATGGGTCAGTTATTCTCAACCTATACTCATGTGGAACTTGTTTGTTGACTATTATTCTGGGGACTGGTTGTTCTCTGTTTTGAGTAATACTATTATCACTTGATCAATCCTGATTCAACATTCCAGACTATAAAATCTGTAATAAAAGGTAAAGATAAAAAAAAGTCTGACAGATTTGGGAAAGCATAGAGCAACTTAAATATGTGCTGGATCGGATTGGATCCATATCGGATCAGTATCAGTTATCGGATCGGTTTTGATGATTTTAGATCGGTATCGGATCGGGAGTGGAAAAAGTGGATCGAGGCATTATGTAACATTCCTCTTCTACCCTGGATTTGAACACCTTTTCAGTGCAAGTAATGACATTTTACCATTGTAATAATAATAGCCTGCTTGCTCAGGGGAAACATTGAATTTGTGTCAGATCCTGTGTCTCGGTGAGACATGACCTTTGGCATGATCTAAATGGCTCAATAGATGCTCATGATTTATGTAAATTAGGGATGCACCGAAAATTCGGCCACCGAAAATATTCGGCCGAAAATGGCAAAAAAACTAAGATGAAAAATGTTCGTCGACTACCTTTTTTTCACTGACAAAAACAAATGGAAACTAAATGAAAACTAAGCTACGACGACTAAAACTAAGACTAAATATACTGACAATTTCGTCAACAAATAAAAACTAGACTAAAATGTTAGGAAGGGACTAGTGGACAAGAGATCCACTATAAGTCATTTTACGCTGGGTTGCATGCTGAAAATAGCCGATCTACAAGCCGATCTACTGAGCTTGTAGATCGGCTATTTTCAGCAGGTATAAAATCTGCCATTACGATGACATCAAGGCCCGCCAAAACACATTTTAGTCGACTAAATCACCCGTAGATTTAGTCGACTAAAATTGCATGACATTTAGTCGACTAAAACTAGGCTAACACTGATACATTCCAGGTGACTAAAATGTGACTAAAACTAAGTGAAAACTGTTCAAGAGACTAATGACTAAAACTAAAATAGAAATGTGCTGCCAAAAACAACACTGCTTGGAAAGTATAACAAAGCTGGGGCATCGCTGTAGATTTGCCATACTGATATTCTGAAGCCTGGACCGTGTGCATAAACTGACCATGAGTTTTTGATTGATTGACATATTTATTAACAGTTTGTAGAATTTACAGTACATTTTAAGCACAAACTCAATACAAAGACTGTCAACTGTGAGTGGACGACCCAATTAAGCATTACACTTGTTTACAACAGGGTCCACATTGTTCAATTCATCAAAACATTTAAAGACATACAAACATTTAGAGACATACAAATAGACATTTCTCTATGTAGCTAAAGAACAGAACAGGAATTCATCATATGGGAAGCAAAAAAGGGAAAAGATACAATATACAGTGAGGGAAAATGGGGGGGGTGGGGGGGATTCAGATTTTACAGAGGCCAGTTTCGAATTGCAGCCATCCATATAGGTGCCCTTTGAGAGCGGTTTTGAAGGAGTCAAGGGATTCACATGTCTTAATGACTGTTGGTAGGGCGTTCCACATTTTGGTGGCATAGGAGCGAAAATAATTTAGTCCCTTGTTTGTGCCGAATCTGGGTTGTACATGAGTGGCCTAAGAATAGCTGGCATGACAAAAAGCAAAGCCAAACTAATACTGTTCTGTTTGGGCTGTTATAGGCAGCCAAATACTGAGCTCTGTTTGGGCTGTTATAGGCAGCCAAATACTGTTCTGTTTGGGCTGTTATAGGCAGCCAAATACTGAGCTCTGTTTGGGCTGTTATAGGCAGCCAAATACTGAGCTCTGTTTGGGCTGTTATAGGCAGCCAAATACTGAGCTCTGTTTGGGCTGTTATAGGCAGCCAAATACTGAGCTCTGTTTGGGCTGTTATAGGCAGCCAAATACTGAGCTCTGTTTGGGCTGTTATAGGCAGCCAAATACTGAGCTCTGTTTGGGCTGTTATAGGCAGCCAAATACTGAGCTCTGTTTGGGCTGTTATAGGCAGCCAAATACTGAGCTCTGTTTGGGCTGTTATAGGCAGCCAAATACTGAGCTCTGTTTGGGCTGTTATAGGCAGCCAAATACTGAGCTCTGTTTGGGCTGTTATAGGCAGCCAAATACTGAGCTCTGTTTGGGGCTGTTATAGGCAGCCAAATACTGAGCTCTGTTTGGGCTGTTATAGGCAGCCAAATACTGAGCTCTGTTTGGGCTGTTATAGGCAGCCAAATACTGAGCTCTGTTTGGGCTGTTATAGGCAGCCAAATACTGAGCTCTGTTTGGGCTGTTATAGGCAGCCAAATACTGAGCTCTGTTTGGGCTGTTATAGGCAGCCAAATACTGAGCTCTGTTTGGGCTGTTATAGGCAGCCAAATACTGAGCTCTGTTTGGGCTGTTATAGGCAGCCAAATACTGAGCTCTGTTTGGGCTGTTATAGACCGATTCACAGAGGGTTTCCTGGGTGCGGCATTACTGAGGTGTACCATTGAGTGCAGCAGCACTGATTAGCTACACCTGGCCTACGGAGCACCTGCTCCATGGATTACACCTCAGTAATGGCCGCGCCCAGGGCACCCCTCTGTGAATCGGTCTATAGGCAGCCAAATACTGAGCTCTGTTTGGGCTGTTATAGGCAGCCAAATACTGAGCTCTGTTTGGGCTGTTATAGGCAGCCAAATACTGAGCTCTGTTTAGGCTGTTATAGGCAGCCAAATACTGAGCTCTGTTTGGGCTGTTATAGGCAGCCAAATACTGAGCTCTGTTTGGGCTGTTATAGGCAGCCAAATACTGAGCTCTGTTTGGGCTGTTATAGGCAGCCAAATACTGTTCTGTTTGGGCTGTTATAGGCAGCCAAATACTGAGCTCTGTTTGGGCTGTTATAGGCAGCCAAATACTGAGCTCTGTTTGGGCTGTTATAGGCAGCCAAATACTGAGCTCTGTTTGGGCTGTTATAGGCAGCCAAATACTGAGCTCTGTTTGGGCTGTTATAGGCAGCCAAATACTGAGCTCTGTTTGGGCTGTTATAGGCAGCCAAATACTGAGCTCTGTTTGGGCTGTTATAGGCAGCCAAATACTGAGCTCTGTTTGGGCTGTTATAGGCAGCCAAATACTGAGCTCTGTTTGGGGCTGTTATAGGCAGCCAAATACTGAGCTCTGTTTGGGCTGTTATAGGCAGCCAAATACTGAGCTCTGTTTGGGCTGTTATAGGCAGCCAAATACTGAGCTCTGTTTGGGGCTGTTATAGGCAGCCAAATACTGAGCTCTGTTTGGGCTGTTATAGGCAGTCTGTCTGTGTGGAGGAGGAGGGGCCATGTGTATCCTTAAATGAACATGAACTGTCAACCCCGTTATATTTGTTTCCTTGTAAAAATTAATTGTAATTTGTGGATTCAAATAAACAAAATTGAAGTGTGTGTGTGTGTGTGTGTGTGTGTGTGTGTGTGTGTGTGTGTGTGTGTGTGTGTGTGTGTGTGTGTGTGTGTGTGTGTGTGTGTGTGTGTGTGTGTGTGTGTGTGTGTGTGTGTGTGTGTGTGTGTGTGTGTGTGTGTGTGTGTGTGTTGCCGTGAGTGAGACCAAGTCTTTATTGTCACAAACGCATTAAACATCCCTTCATCCCTAATGCCATTAAGGCACTAAATGATACCAGATTTGTTTTTGTTTTTTATGTATTTGCCCGCTTAACTGTTGTCCTGCATTTTGCCATATCATTTAGTTGTTGTTTTTTTTACTTAGTTAACCCATTCTGACCTGAGATCAGATTCATACGAGGTTTCCGACGGACAAACACTGGGTCTGATGAACCATTCTGACCTGAGATCAGATTCTAAAAATGTCAGTCGCTCTTCGATTTTTCAAAAATAGCAGACCTACAAGCTCGTATCGCGCCACTCGGTGGCGCGATACGAGCTTGTAGATCTGCTATTTTTAAATAGCTAAAGCATAACATGATGCTGACACCAAAATGGGTGCCCGGTCAGAATGAGTTAGGGTATTTGCCGCTTAACTGTTGTCCTGCATTTTGCCATATCATTTAGTTGTTGTTTTTTTTACTGTAGTTAGGGTATTTGCCACTTAACTGTTGTCCTGCATTTTGCCATATCATTTAGGGTTTTACTGTAGTTAATATATATTTTATTTTTACTTTTACTGTAGACAAATGTCCACACGTGGACAATACATGAAACTAACTAACTATCTAAGGCGTACGCGTACAGTCAGGCATATTGATGACCCCTGTAAGGACCCCCCCCCCCCTATCTGAAAAGGCTTTCTTTGTGTGGATGTCCTTTTTTCCCCAGGCTCATTAGCATAACAATGTAATCTAGGGACGAGTCAGGTTGAAAAGGGTTAACTTAGGAAGCACCACACCCTTCTTTCATAGTCTCTCTCTCTCTCTCTCTCTCTCTCTCTCTGTGCCAAAGCGTACATACAACAAAACAAAAGTCAACAAACATCCCAACAATAATGAACACCAAGCAATACAGTAACAATGAAAATAAATTAACAAACATTAACATAACAGCAACTTAATGACCCTGTTCTCTTCTGTCCACTGGCTGTCCCTCAGTCGATGACAACTCCACACGTATTTTGCTGCCAAAACTGTGCATTTGGACTGTTCTCCCAGAACATATTGGAGTGATGAGTTATTAATGGTGGATTCAAATTCTTTATATTTTTCTTTAAATGTAGGGAAGAAGGATTCTCTGATGTCTTTATACTTGTCGCATTGTAACAGAAAGTGTAGCTCCGTCTCCATCTCCCCTTGAGAGCAGAGTGAACACAGTCTGTCTGCTCTAGGCAGCCACTTCTGTCTGTGTGTCTGTGTCTGTTCTGTCTGTGTCTGTGTGTCTGTGTCAGTTCTGTCTGTGTCTGTGTGTCTGTCAGTTCTGTCTGTGTCTGCCTGTTTCTACTGAGTCTGTACAGTCAACATCTTCCGTTCAGTTTTTGATCAGTAACAGTGGTCTCTCTCTCTCTCTCTCTCTCTCTCTCTCTCTCTCTCTCTCTCTCTCTCTCTCTCTCTCTCTCTCTCTCTCTCTCTCTCTCTCTCTCCCCACCCTAACCTGTTATCTCTCCCCCACCCTCCTCTGTTAGGATTCAAGGTGAGGTGTGTACACACACACACACACACACACACACACACACACACACACACACACACACACACACACACACACAGAGGGTGTATAAAGTGTCTGGTTACGGTGTCCCGGCCCGCTCCGTGGCGCGGTGTCCCGTATCCCAGCATTCAAAGGGGCCGGGCGTTAAGAATGTGGAGGCTCTCTAAAGCGTGTTGTTTCCAGGCTCTGAATGGAGCCTTCTCACGTTGACGCTGGAAAGCCGTGAGAAGCAGCAAAAAAAAAACTGAAACGCCATCGCCCGAGGGCCGCACTAAAGTGTTGGGCTGTATTCTTTCTGCCCAGGAGGACACGCCCCCGTGCCATTATCCAGACACGCCCCCCCCCCCCCCCCCCCCCCCCCCGTGCCATTATCCAACAACAACGGCACCATGAATGGATTACTGGGGCTGGAGTCACATTCGATACGCCGGCCCTTCCCTCTGCTGCTGCTGTTGTGTTATGGGCTGAGATACCTTATCAAACTCCCATTATGTTATCTCGCACGGTGCACACACACACACACACACACACACACACACACACACACACACACACACATACACACAGAGAGAGTTGAGGCGGTGGCGCTGGCCTTGCGAGAGACGCAAGGCCAGCGCCGGTTTATTCTTCGAAGAATAAAACGGATCGGGAAGTAAATTAAGTTTGAGTTGATTCTGGACTCTTCTCCCTGCGGTGGTTTGTTAGATGTTTATAGCGCGGCGTATCGCCCTCTCTGCACCACGGCCCCCCCCCTCTGCACCACGGCCCCCCCCCTCTGCACCACGCCCCCCCCCCCCCCCCCCCCCTCTGCACCACGGCCCAGACACCTTGGGGGGGTCTGGACCGTGGCTCAGCGGTCCAGGCACCTTCGGGGCCCGATTATAGTCCGAGTGCTGGCAGTGTGGCCGCGGGTTCGAATCCCAATCCCAGACGGCCTTTACTGCATGTCTGTCCGTCCCCCCCCCCCCCCCCCCCCATCCCTCTCTCCCCCATTCCCTGTCAGCCTACACTGTCTGTCGCTCTATATATAAGAAATATAAAATACAGGCGAAAACAAAAACATTAAAAGAAAGGAAAAAGTATAACTCCTTCAACACCTTGATGGTTGGATCCTCACTGACACCCCCCCCCCCACCCCACACCTCATGTAAACCTGTTTTCTATTGTCTGGCATGTATAGTATTATGTATCGGTGATGAATTGAACATGTATAGTATTATGTATCGGTGATGAATTGAGGACAACGAATGGTTCCAACAAACAGATTGTGGAGATAATTGAGTGACATGGTTTTGCCCCTGCAGTGCTTTTGTTAACCCATTCTGGGCGGGAAACCACCTTTTGGTGTTCATAGCGTCATGTCATGCTTTATAGCTATTGAAAAATAGCAGACCTACAAGCTCATATGAGCTTGTAGGTCTGCTATTCTTTTTTTTTTGGGAAAAATCGAAGAAACGACTGACATAGAGAAACATGGCTTTTTTTCAGAAAACTGTCAGGATGTAGAAGACTTCTTTAGAATCTGATCTCAGGTCAGACTGTGTTAAGGTTTATGGCATATTTTTATATAAGTGTGGTGTCGTCCACATACAGGCTCGTTTTTTGTTGTTGTTGTTGTTCTTTTGTGTTGCCCTGTGTCTCCACACGGGGCAGTGTTAACCCATTTAAACCTGAGGACGGTTCTACAAAATGCTTTCTGAAAAACCTCAAATTCTGACCAAATTCTGTGTCAGCGGTGCTCAAACTATGTCATGTCAAGAACTCCCAAAATGTATAATTATGTAACCGGCCGCCGACCCCCATCTGGAAATATGATGTTCCAGGACCCCCCCCCCCCCTCTCCCCCCCAGAAGCAAAGATTTGAGTTAAACACGTTCGCTCTGAAAGAATATATATTCAAAGGTTCGCGCCACATTTTTCACGATTTTTCAAAAAAATTGCAGACCTGCAAGCTCCTATAGCTACGAGCTTGTAGATCTGCTATTTTTTTCAATAGCAATAAAGTATAACGTAATGCTTTTAAAACACCAAAAAGGTGGTCCCCGCCCAGAGAGAGTGTTAATTGGGTCCCCGCTGCAGATGTGCACGGATCAGATGGTTCTAATTAAAGGGACACTTCACCCTTTTTGCCAAAACATATATTATGTTAATGCCGTTTAGGAGCTTTAGAACACTTTCCTGGGGGTCTTTATGTGTGTAATATGTGGCTTTAGATATTCTAGATTGTAGCAGTGAGCCCAGTGTCTCTGGTGTCATGGACACTGGGGCTCACTTCCTTCCTGGACTACATGTTGTCTCAGTAAGACAGCCCTCCCCATCCACAAGGAGGAGCAGTGCCCCCAAAGCATTATGGGAATTGTAGTCCAGGAAGTACAGTAAGTGAGCCCAGTGTCCATGACATCAGAGACACTGGGCTTCACTGCTGAAATCTAAAATATCTAAAACCACATATTACACACATAAAGACCCCCAGGAAAGTGTTCTAAAGCTCCTAAACGTCATTAACATATAGTTTTATGCAAAGTGTCCCTTTAAGGCCTCAGATTATTGCTACAGATGTGCACGGATCAGATGGTTCTAATCAAGGCCTCAGATTATTGCTCACACAAGGTTTCTGATGAGAAGAACACAGACAGACTCTCTCTGCTCTGCTCTCGTCCACACACTGCTTAGCCCCGTGACCCAGAAAAGACTAAACAACAACTTACTGAAATACATCTTAGACATTAGTTTATTTCTAATTGATCAAATGTCTTTGATTTTCTTTGATTGGCTAATTGCTCCTGATGTGCAGGTTGGTGCCTTGCACGGTTTCCTCCACATCAAACATCAGGTCTGTCGCTAAACGTGGGCGTTCTGATATAATGGAATAACAGGGAGGAGGAAGCAATCTGATTGGTTGGAACGGTTGTCTAGCCGTTGATCAAACCAGCACCGTTCACCACCTAATCAAAACAAAGAATTCAGCTGCTCTGTTCTCCCAGAGCGCTAGCAAACTGGGTGGCTAGGCTATAGCTAGTTTATTTGGGACATTTGTGGTCGTAGTGACTACATCTGTCATTCTTTTTTTTTTTTTTTTTCAGCGATTGTCTTAGTTTTAAGGGTAACTGTTGTATAATTGTAATATCACACTCGAGGGTGTGGGTTAACGTGATTATTGATCACTTCAGTGAACTCGACTCCGTCTCGTTCCTGACCGCATCCCTGTCGTGGCAATAATCACGTTAACCCCTTAACACCCTCTAGTGTAATATTGCTTAATTAAATAACCCCGGGCGTTCGGGGTGGTTAATCAGACACAGTGTGTGTGTCCCAGTGGAAACCTGGTATGAATCTGATCTCAGGTCAGAATGGGTTAATCAGACACAGTGTGTGTCCAGTGGAAACCTCGTATGAATCTGATCTTGGGTCAGAATGGGTTAATAGTGAACACAACAAGCAAACGCTAAGAGAAAATGTTTTAGGTGCACTGATAATCTGACTAATGACGACATCATTCTCTCTCTGTCCAATCAGGTGATAATCTGACTAATGACGACATCATTCTCTCTCTGTCCAATCAGGTGATAATCTGACTAATGACGACATCATTCTCTCTCTGTCCAATCAGGTGATGGTGATGGTGCTGTCGTCAGGGCTCAGCGCCGCCGCGGTGGGCGGGGCCGGGGGAGGGGCAGTGGGCGTGGTGGCGTCCCCCCAGTGGTCCAGCGAGGGCTACAGGAACCAATCACTGCTCAGGAGACACCGCGTGTGCGTGGAGAACCAGCAGTACACACACATGGACCTGTGCTGCACCAACTGTCAGGCTGGTGAGGCGCACGCACACACACACACACACGCACGCACACACGCACACGCACGCACGCACAACCATAAGTTGCATTGAATGGAATGGGAATTGAATGGGGCTATGGGGTATTGTGTTTATTCGCTTATTTCCATCGAAATAAGTAGTAGGATATATATATATATATATATATATATATATATATATATATTATTTATTTATTTTTTTAATTTTGAGCGATGGAAATAAGCGAAGTAGCACAACACCCCATAGCCCCATTCAATTCCCATTCACTTCAATTAAATTCATTGAGGGCTTATGGTAGGGGAAATAACCAATAATAATAATAGCACCTTTCATACATAAATGTAGCTCAAAGTGCTTTACAGAGCAGAAAAGATAATAAAAGCAAAACAAAACAGCATTAAAACAGGCATGCAGTTAAAACAATAGGACAATAACGCAGTGTCAAATCAGGAGAAGGCAGTGGTACAAAGATAAGAACAGATAAAATAAGGCAACGACATTAAAACAAACAAGCAGTAATGCAATACAGTGAGAACATGAATAACAAAAAATAAAAGATCACTTAAAAGCAATGTTGTAGAAGTGGGTCTTGAGCTGAGCTTTAAAAATGTCTACAGAGGCTGCCTGACGAAGGTACAGTGGGAGCTTGTTCCATGCCGACGGCCCGTAGAAGCAAAAAGCTGCTTCCCCGTATTTTTTAGTTGCCATTTTTTTAGGCAAAGCGAGCAGGCCAGCAGTGGAAGACCTTAGGGGGCGGTTTGGGACATATTTAGGCAGGCAGTCATGTAGGTAGGAAGGTGCGAGACCATTGAGAGATTTATAGACAAGTAAAATCATTTTAAAATCAATCCTAAAAACAACAGGAAGCCAGTGCAGTGAAGCTAAAACTGGAGTAATATGTTCTCTCATCTTAGTTCTAGTTAAAACTCTAGCTGCTGCATTTTGGACAAGTTGTAATCTGTCAGTTGTTTTCTTAGGCAGTCCTGAAAAGAGCGCATTGCAGTAGTCAAGCCGGATAAGGAGCTTATGCACAAAATAACACCTGCACCTCTTTGGTAGGGACGTAACAACTACAAAGAAAAGTATGGAATTCTCCTTTAACGCATCTGTGTTACCAACTTACCTTAGCTTTTAACCACGTTATCCATTTTTTTAAACTTTACCTTTTGAAAAAGAATATGTTTTTTTAAATAAGAGATAACGTCATTAATGCAGGAACAAACCCGGAACAACAGATACAACAGTTACCCTTAAAACTAAGAAAATCTCTGATTTTCTTTTTTTTTTAATGACAGATATAGTCACTACGACCACAAATGTCCCAAGAAACTAGCTATAGCCTAGCCACCCAGTCTGCTAGCGCTCTGGGAGAACAGAGCGGCTGAATTCTTTGTTTTGATTAGGTGTGGTATAGCGGTGCTGGTTTGATCAACGGCTAGAAGGCCGTTTCAACCAATCAGATTGCTTCCTCGAAACGTTGTATAATTATCCCATTCTGAACGGGAACCCATTTTGGTGTCAGCATCATGTCATGCTTTAGCTATTGAAAAATAGCAGATCTACAAGCTCATAGCTTACGAGCTTGTAGGTCTGATATTTTTTGAAAAATCGAAGAACGACTGACATTTTTTAGAATCTGATCTCAGGTCAGAATTGGTTCATCAGACGAGTGTGTGTGTCCCAGTGGAAACCTCGTATGAATCTGATCTCGGGTCAGAATGGGTTATTGACCCGTTTTTTATTATTTTTTATTTTTTTACCCGCGGTCGTGACGCAGAGTGTCGTCTTCAGGAGTAATGGCCAAACTCCTGTCATGGAAAAAAAAACCTTCGTGAGGACTTCTGTGTGATTGTTATGTAACGGAGTCAAGATGACAGGCATGACGTCAGCCGTGTTTGATCATTCTGTCTTCATCTGTTAAGAAATAAGAAAACAACTGACAGACTACAACTTGTCCAAAATGCAGCAGCCAGAGTTTTAACTAGAACTAAGATGAGAGAACATATTACTCCAGTTTTGGCATCACTGCACTGGCTTCCGGTTGTTTTTAGGATTGATTTTAAAATTATTTTACTTGTCTATAAAGCTCTCAATGGTCTCGCACCTTCCTACCTACATGACTGCCTGCCTAAATATGTCCCAAACCGCCCCCCTAAGGTCTTCCACTGCTGGCCTGCTCGCTTTGCCTAAAAAAATGGCAACTAAAAAATAGGGGGAAGCAGCTTTTTGCTTCTACGGGCCGTCGGCATGGAACAAGCTCCCACTGTACCTTCGTCAGGCAGCCTCTGTAGACATTTTTAAAGCTCAGCTCAAGACCCACTTCTACAACATTGCTTTTAATTGATCTTTTATTTTTATTTTTTGTTATTCATGTCCTCACTGTATTGCATTACTGCTTGTTTTTTTAATGTCGTTGCCTTGCTATTCTTTTATTCTCCATTGTTCTGTAAAGCACTTTGAGCTGCATTTCATGTCATGAAAGGTGCTATACAAATAAAGTTTTATTATTATTATTATTATTATTATTATTATTATTATTATCTGCTACTTCAAGTCTCATTTATACTAACATTATTTTATTCTTTTATCCCACGATGTTTTGTAACTCACTTTTTTTCTTTTCTTCGCCCAGTGTCAATTATTATCGAATGTAATCCTGGACTCTCCACTTTCCTCTGCCAACCTGTGGGGGCAGCGGACTGACCTCATGCTTCCTTCTATGCATGAGGAGTCCAAGCCGCTTCTTTACACCTGACAGGGAGGGGGAGGGGGGGTGGTTCCCGGCTGGCCAGGGGGAGGCAGTATAGAGACCAGCATTACTGCATGTTTTTTGTGAGGGTACC
This sequence comes from Protomyctophum parallelum, assembly GCF_964188405.1. Lineage (NCBI taxonomy): Eukaryota > Metazoa > Chordata > Actinopteri > Myctophiformes > Myctophidae > Protomyctophum > Protomyctophum parallelum. The sequence goes on along the minus strand of NC_139713.1, from coordinate 1,863,347 downwards.
TCTCCTATAGGGGACATGGGGAGAACATGTGAGGGTCCCTCTCCTATAGGGGACATGGGGAGAACATGTGAGGGTACCTACCCTAGGGGACATGGGGAGAACATGTGAGGGTACCTACCCTAGGGGACACGGGGAGAACATGTGAGGGTACCTACCCTAGGGGACACGGGGAGAACATGTGAGGGTACCTACCCTAGGGGACACGGGGAGAACATGTGAGGGTACCTACCCTAGGGGACATGGGGAGAACATGTGAGGGTACCTACCCTAGGGGACACGGGGAGAACATGTGAGGGTACCTACCCTAGGGGACACGGGGAGAACATGTGAGGGTACCTACCCTAGGGGACATGGTGGAGAACATGTGAGGGTACCTACCCTAGGGGACACGGGGATAACATGTGAGGGTACCTACCCTAGGGGACACGGGGAGAACATGTGAGGGTACCTACCCTAGGGGACACGGGGAGAACATGTGAGGGTACCTACCCTATAGGGGACACGGGGAGAACATGTGAGGGTACCTACCCTAGGGGACATGGGGAGAACATGTGAGGGTACCTACCCTAGGGGACATGGGGAGAACATGTGAGGGTACCTACCCTATAGGGGACACGGGGAGAACATGTGAGGGTACCTACCCTAGGGGACATGGGGAGAACATGTGAGGGTACCTACCCTAGGGGACATGGGGAGAACATGTGAGGGTACCTACCCTAGGGGACACGGGGAGAACATGTGAGGGTACCTACCCTAGGGGACACGGGGAGAACATGTGAGGGTACCTCTCCTATAGGGGACATGGGGAGAACATGTGAGGGTACCTACCCTAGGGGACACGGGGAGAACATGTGAGGGTACCTACCCTAGGGGACACGGGGAGAACATGTGAGGGTACCTACCCTATAGGGGACACGGGGAGAACATGTGAGGGTACCTACCCTAGGGGACATGGGGAGAACATGTGAGGGTACCTACCCTAGGGGACACGGGGAGAACATGTGAGGGTACCTACCCTAGGGGACACGGGGAGAACATGTGAGGGTACCTACCCTAGGGGACACGGGGAGAACATGTGAGGGTACCTACCCTAGGGGACACGGGGAGAACATGTGAGGGTACCTACCCTAGGGGACACGGGGAGAACATGTGAGGGTACCTACCCTAGGGGACACGGGGAGAACATGTGAGGGTACTCGGGTAGTTAATATTACAAACAGTACATCATATTTTACCTCTTAACCCATTCTGACCTGAGATCAGATTCTACAAACGTCTTCTATACACCCCGCAGACAGTTTTCTGAAAAAGCCTATGTTTCTCTCAGTCGTTCCTAGATTTGTTTTTCTCCAAAAATAGCAGACCTACAAGCTCGTATCGCGCCACTCGGTGGCGCGCTATACGAGCTTGTAGATCTGCTGTTTTTCAATAGCTAAAGCATAGCATGATGCTAACACAGAGCCTGTACCGTTTTCTCATTCATCCTGTTTTTCTGCATGTGTTTCGCATAACGTGCTGAAGAAACCACATGAGCGTCGAGCG
>NC_139713.1:1826805-1856805 GCF_964188405.1 Protomyctophum parallelum | reverse complement strand
AGATTCTAAACATGTTCTTCTACATCCTGACAGTTTTCTGAAAAAGCTATGTTTCTATATGTCAGTCGTTCTTCGATTTAAAAACAAATAGCTAGACCTAGCTACCGCGCACCGCGCGCACCACGCAGACACCGTGCGCACCACGCAGACACCGTGCGCACCACGCAGACACCGTGCGCACCACGCAGACACCGTGCGCACCACGCAGACACCGTGCGCACCACGCAGACACCGTGCGCACCACGCAGACACCGCGCGCACCACGCAGACACCGTGCGCACCACGCAGACACCGTGCGCACCACGCAGACACCGTGCGCACCACGCAGACACCGTGCGCACCACGCAGACACCGCGCGCACCACGCAGACACCGTGCGCACCACGCAGACACCGTGCGCACCACGCAGACACCGTGCGCACCACGCAGACACCGTGCGCACCACGCAGACACCGCGCGCACCACGCAGACACCGTGCGCACCACGCAGACACCGCGCGCACCACGCAGACACCGTGCGCACCACGCAGATAGGGTTGGGATTCGTTAGGATTTTAACGGTTCCGGATCCTTCCCGGATCCCTCTTAACGGTTCCGGTTCCTAACGGTTCCCTTAACGGATCCTAATATTATTTTTTTCCCCGTTTTTCTGACATAGATTATGCTTATATTATAACTAACCTAACCAAGTACATAATAAACACAAATTAATTAATTAAATTATTGAAAATGCACTTTACAATTATGAGGTGGCACTATTATTTAAACTTCACCACCACCAGCAGCAGCAGCTAGGCACCACAACAATATCATTGTTGCAATTTGTACTGTATATTAAATATACAGTACACAATATTGATATTGTTGTAGTGACAAATGTTGTCTTTAATGTTCAAATTAATTTAATATGAAGGACCCCTTACCCTAATGGAAACAAGCCATAGTGCTTTCTTGGATTATAGCAGACCTTGTATTGAACTGTAGGCTACGTTCCTGTGCTTTTTTTCTGCAAATTGTTTATAAAGTAATCAATCTATGGCGGTATATGCACCTAAACGCTGGGCTCTCAACAGCCACGCAATTAATTTAGAGCCAAATTAAAAGCACGTTAGTAGTTTTTATTTTCCATTACGTTACTAGCCTGGGGAAAGTAAACCAGCCTTGCATCAGATCGTCCCCCGCTGGCTGTGGTGAAGCTGCGGGGAGAGCAGGCACGGCTTTCCGCATGGCTCTCAAACGCGATGTGTAGGCATATTGATTTTGAGATGTTTCCTCTATGTTCACGTGGTACAAGTTGCAACAACCTTTGCTAGCAACTCTCGCATTTATTGCACTTTGCATGCTCACTGCTCAGCCTCAGTCATTTCCCTCTCTGTTAACCACACTTTGGCGACATACTTATACTGTCCCACTCGCTCCACAGCGGTCGCTGAATGCACAGAACAGTGGGCGTATCCTCCCCGACCCCACTCACTCATGTAGGTGGGGTGACGTCACCCCAGGCTCTGCTTGCATGCAGGCACAGACACAGCGGAGCTAAATGACAACTGATGAGATCCGTTTGGGGAACCGTTAATAAAAAAACGATGGAACCGGCTCCGGATCCGCAATGTCGGAACCGGGTCTGAAATGGACCCGGTTCCGAATCCCAACCCTACACGCAGACACCGTGCGCACCACGCAGACACCGTGCGCACCACGCAGACAAAGACAGGGACAAAATGACTATAGGTCCACCGGTTTTGGAGATATGGCTTATAATTAACAGTTTGACTGCCGCTAATTGTTTAATCCCGGGTACGATGCGTGCTTTTGACCACATTCCCGCCTTTTGTTTTATGCGTTTAATCCGCCGTATTGTAATAATTAAAAAGAAACGCCGTCTTTGCCGCGGAGCTGTGGAGACGAGATGGTTTAGTTGTGATGACGAAACCGGACATCAACACATGCTTGTGGGCAGCTATAGGGCTTCTGGGAAATTGAGGCCAATGCAGATGAACGGACTACCAACGCCTCGTGGAGGCGGGTCTTGTGCTGCGGTCTTCCGGGCGCACCAAGATGGCGGATGGTGCGATCGCTTCATAACAAACCGAGGAACCTCAGGGTGGGGTGGGGGGTTGTTCAACGGCCAATGATTGTAGCGCGTTTCTGAAGCGCACACGCACACACACACACACACACACACACACACACACGCACACACGCACACACACACACACACAGAGCACTGGCTGAGTAGAGTATTTGTGCTAATAAAAACATGAAAGAGTCACTTGACTTCCGACACAAATATTGACTTAGGAAGCGACGTCTCTTCAGGCCTGAAGAAGGCCGGCCTGTTTCTGCCGTTTCTCGACGTCCAAAATCAATATTTGTGCGTAGGGAAGTTTGGAGTGTGCGGAGGAATCTTTTTTTTTTAATATATATTTTGTGCGCGTGTGTGTGTGTGTGTGTGTGTGTGTGTGTGTGTGTGTGTGTGTGTGTGTGTGTGTGTGCGTGTGTGCGCGCGTGCGCGCGTGCACGCCCTCACTGAAGCTAGCATGTTTTGTCCTCTGATTCAGATTCTTGGAAACGCCCCCAGACACTGCGTTAGTTTTACTGAGGTTAGGTTTAGGTATAGTTTACTGAGGTTAGGTTTAGGTATAGTTTACTGAGGTTAAGGTTAGGGTTAGGTTTAGGTATAGTTTTACTGAGGTTAGGTTTAGGTATAGTTTACTGAGATTAGGTTTAGGCATAGTTTTACTGAGGTTAAGGTTAGGGTTAGGGTTACGTATAGTTTTACTGAGGTTAGGTTTAGGTATAGTTTTACTGAGGTTAGGTTTAGGTATAGTTTTACTGAGGTTAAGGTCAGGGTTAGGTTTAGGTATAGTTTTACTGAGGTTAAGGTTAGTGTTAGGTTTAGGTATAGTTTTACTGAAGTTAGGGTTAGGGTTAGGTTTAGGTATAGTTTTACTGAGGTTAGGTTAGGGTTAGGTTTAGGTATAGTTTTACTGAGGTTAAGGTTAGGGTTAGGTTTAGGTATAGTTTTACTGAGGTTAAGGTTAGGGTTAGGTTTAGGTATAGTTTTACTGAGGTTAGGTTTAGGTATATTTTTACTGAGGTTAAGGTTAGGGTTAGGTTTAGGTATAGTTTTACTGAGGTTAAGGTTAGTGTTAGGTTTAGGTATAGTTTTACTGAAGTTAGGGTTAGGGTTAGGTTTAGGTATAGTTTTACTGAGGTTAGGTTAGGGTTAGGTTTAGGTATAGTTTTACTGAGGTTAAGGTTAGGGTTAGGTTTAGGTATAGTTTTACTGAGGTTAGGTTAGGGTTAGGTTTAGGTATAGTTTTACTGAGGTTAAGGTTAGGGTTAGGTTTAGGTATAGTTTTACTGAGGTTAAGGTTAGGGTTAGGGGCCCAGGCCGTAGCGTAACGGTCTGGGCACCGGACTGGTGATCCAGTCGCGGTGTGCCGCGGGTTCGACTCCCGATCCCGACACGGCCTTTACCGCATGTCATCCCCCCATCTCTCTCCCGTTTCCTGTCAGCCTACTATCTGTCCCTTAAAAAATCAATAAAAGGCGTAAGCCGCAAAAAAAAAAAAAAAAAAAAAAAAAAAGGTTAGGGTTAGGTTTAGGTATAGTTTTACTGAGGTTAGGTTTAGGTATAGTTTTACTGAGGTTAAGGTCAGGGTTAGGGTTAGGTTTAGGTATAGTTTTACTGAGGTTAAGGTTAGTGTTAGGTTTAGGTATAGTTTTACTGAGGTTAAGGTTAGGGTTAGGTTTAGGTATAGTTTTACTGAGGTTAAGGTTAGTGTTAGGTTTAGGTATAGTTTTACTGAGGTTAGGTTAGGGTTAGGTTTAGGTATAGTTTTACTGAGGTTAGGTTAGGGTTAGGTTTAGGTATAGTTTACTGAGGTTAAGGTTAGGGTTAGGGTTAGGTATAGTTTACTGAGGTTAAGGTTAAGGTTAGGGTTAGGTTTAGGTATAGTTTTACTGAGGTTAGGTTAGGGTTAGGTTTAGGTATAGTTTTACTGAGGTTAAGGTTAGGGTTAGGTTTAGGTATAGTTTTACTGAGGTTAAGGTTAGGGTTAGGTTTAGGTATAGTTTTACTGAGGTTAAGGTTAGTGTTAGGTTTAGGTATAGTTTTACTGAAGTTAGGGTTAGGGTTAGGTTTAGGTATAGTTTTACTGAGGTTAGGTTAGGGTTAGGTTTAGGTATAGTTTTACTGAGGTTAAGGTTAGGGTTAGGTTTAGGTATAGTTTTACTGAGGTTAGGTTAGGGTTAGGTTTAGGTATAGTTTTACTGAGGTTAAGGTTAGGTTAGGTATAGTTTTACTGAGGTTAAGGTTAGGGTTAGGTTTAGGTATAGTTTTACTGAGGTTAAGGTCAGGGTTAGGGTTAGGTTTAGGTATAGTTTTACTGAGGTTAAGGTTAGTGTTAGGTTTAGGTATAGTTTTACTGAGGTTAAGGTTAGGGTTAGGTTTAGGTATAGTTTTACTGAGGTTAAGGTTAGTGTTAGGTTTAGGTATAGTTTTACTGAGGTTAGGTTAGGTTTAGGTATAGTTTTACTGAGGTTAGGTTAGGGTTAGGTTTAGGTATAGTTTTACTGAGGTTAAGGTTAGGGTTAGGGTTAGGTATAGTTTACTGAGGTTAAGGTTAGGGTTAGGGTTAGGTATAGTTTACTGAGGTTAAGGTTAAGGTTAGGGTTAGGTTTAGGTATAGTTTTACTGAGGTTAAGGTTAGGGTTAGGGTTAGGTATAGTTTTACTGAGGTTAAGGTTAGGGTTAGGTTTAGGTATAGTTTTACTGAGGTTAAGGTTAGTGTTAGGTTTAGGTATAGTTTTACTGAGGTTAAGGTTAGGGTTAGGTTTAGGTATAGTTTACTGAGGTTAAGGTTAGGGTTAGGTTTAGGTATAGTTTACTGAGGTTAAGGTTAGGTTTAGGTATAGTTTACTGAGGTTGGGTTAGAGTTAGGTTTAGGTATAGTTTTACTGAGGTTAGGTATAGTTTTACTAAGGTTAAGGTTAGGTTTAGGTGTGTGTGTGTGTGTGTGTGTGAGTGTGCGTGTGAGTGTATGCGCTATTGCGTCACTTTGAACTGATTGCCTACTTTCAACCTCTTTTCGGTAAGAATTTTCTAGAATATTTAAATAATTTGGTGTTAGCATTATGCTATGCTTTAGCTATTGAAAAATAGCAGATCTACAAGCTCATAGCGCGCCACCGAGTGGCGCGCTATGAGCTTGTAGATCTGCTATTTTTGAAAAATCGAACTGACATAGAAACATAGCTTTTTCAGAAAACTGTCAGGATGTAGAAGACATTTTTAGAATCTGATCTCAGGTCAGAATGGGTTAAACCTCTCTTAAGGTCTCTCTCTTTAGAATCTGATCTCAGGTCAGAATGGGTTAAACCTCTCTTAAGGTCTCTCTCTTTAGAATCTGATCTCAGGTCAGAATGGGTTAAACCTCTCTTAAGGTCTCTCTCTTTAGAATCTGATCTCAGGTCAGAATGGGTTAAACCTCTCTTAAGGTCTCTCTCTTTAGAATCTGATCTCAGGTCAGAATGGTTCTAATCATCCATTTCTGTGCTCCCCAGACGAGATGGAGACGGAGCCGTGCAGTGGTACGGCGGACACCCGCTGCCGTTGCAAACCGGGGACCTTCTGCGTGCCCGACCAGGCCTGTGAGGTCTGCAAGCGCTGCGCCAGGTCAGTGACCTTTAACCCTAGACCAGGTCTTTAACCAGAGACCAGGTCTTTAACCCTAGACCAGGTCTTTAACCATAGACCAGGTCTTTAACCCTAGACCAGGTCTTTATCCAGAGACCAGGTCTTTAACCATAGACCAGGTCTTTAACCCTAGACCAGGTCTTTAACCATAGACCAGGTCTTTAACCCTAGACCAGGTCTTAAATTATGTACAAAGCGTTCTCCGGGTCTGATATGGACGTAAGATGAAGCCTGTCAGTCCTTGTATTGTAAATCGCCATCTTTCTAGATCCGTTTGGGCCCAGCTGGCCCATTGGCTGGCCCAGACAACGAGGCGGGACTTCCCCCCTTCTTCCTCGTTGGTTTTAATTTTGACTCGAACGGGGGTTGGCTCCCGATCATAGACTGTGTTCAATAGCACTGATTTATGGAACAACACACAGACGTAAAGGGTGTTCAATAGCACTGATTTATGAAACAACACACAGACGTAAAGGGTGTTCAATAGTACTGATTTATGGAACAACACACAGACGTAAAGGGTGTTCAATAGCACTGATTTATGAAACAACACACAGACGTAAAGGGTGTTCAATAGCACTGATTTATGGAACAACACACAGACGTAAAGGGTGTTCAATAGCACTGATTTATGAAACAACACACAGACGTAAAGGGTGTTCAATTGCACTGATTTATGAAACAACACACAGACGTAAAGGGTGTTCAATAGCACTGATTTATGAAACACACAGACGTAAAGGATGTTCAATAGCACTGATTTATGAAACAACACACAGACGTAAAGGGTGTTCAATAGCACTGATTTATGGAACAACACACAGACGTAAAGGGTGTTCAATAGCACTGATTTATGGAACAACACACAGACGTAAAGGGTGTTCAATAGCACTGATTTATGGAACAACACACAGACGTAAAGGGTGTTCAATAGCACTGATTTATGGAACAACACACAGACGTAAAGGGTGTTCAATAGCACTGATTTATGGAACAACACACAGACGTAAAGGGTGTTCAATAGCACTGATTTATGGAACAACACACAGACGTAAAGGGTGTTCAATAGCACTGATTTATGGAACAACACACAGACGTAAAGGGTGTTCAATAGCACTGATTTATGGAACAACACACAGACGTAAAGGGTGTTCAATAGCACTGATTTATGGAACAACACACAGACGTAAAGGGTGTTCAATAGCACTGATTTATGAAACAACACACAGACGTAAAGGGTGTTCAATAGCACTGATCTATGGAACAACACACAGACGTAAAGGGTGTTCAATAGCACTGATTTATGGAACAACACACAGACAGTAAAGGGTGTTCAATAGCACTGATTTATGGAACAACACACAGACGTAAAGGGTGTTCAATAGCACTGATTTATGAAACAACACACAGACGTAAAGGGTGTTCAATAGCACTGATTTATGAAACAACACACAGACGTAAAGGGTGTTCAATAGCACTGATTTATGAAACAACACACAGACGTAAAGGGTGTTCAATAGCACTGATTTATGGAACAACACACAGACGTAAAGGGTGTTCAATAGCACTGATTTATGGAACAACACACAGACGTAAAGGGTGTTCAATAGCACTGATTTATGAAACAACACACAGACGTAAAGGGTGTTCAATAGCACTGATTTATGGAACAACACACAGACAGTAAAGGGTGTTCAATAGCACTGATTTATGAAACAACACACAGACGTAAAGGGTGTTCAATAGCACTGATTTATGGAACAACACACAGACGTAAAGGGTGTTCAATAGCACTGATTTATGAAACAACACACAGACGTAAAGGGTGTTCAATAGCACTGATTTATGAAACAACACACAGACGTAAAGGGTGTTCAATAGCACTGATTTATGAAACAACACACAGACGTAAAGGGTGTTCAATAGCACTGATTTATGAAACAACACACAGACGTAAAGGGTGTTCAATAGCACTGATTTATGGAACAACACACAGACGTAAAGGGTGTTCAATAGCACTGATTTTTGGAACAACACACAGACGTAAAGGGTGTTCAATAGCACTGATTTATGAAACAACACACAGACGTAAAGGGTGTTCAATAGCACTGATTTATGAAACAACACACAGACGTAAAGGGTGTTCAATAGCACTGATTTATGAAACAACACACAGACGTAAAGGGTGTTCAATAGCACTGATTTATGGAACAACACACAGATGTAAAGGGTGTTCAATAGCACTGATTTATGGAACAACACACAGACGTAAAGGGTGTTCAATAGCACTGATTTATGGAACAACACACAGACGTAAAGGGTGTTCAATAGCACTGATTTATGGAACAACACACAGACGTAAAGGGTGTTCAATAGCACTGATTTATGGAACAACACACAGACGTAAAGGGTGTTCAATAGCACTGATTTATGGAACAACACACAGACGTAAAGGGTGTTCAATAGCACTGATTTATGAAACAACACACAGACGTAAAGGGTGTTCAATAGCACTGATTTTTGGAACAACACACAGACGTAAAGGGTGTTCAATAGCACTGATTTATGGAACAACACACAGACGTAAAGGGTGTTCAATAGCACTTATTTATGGAACAACACACAGATGTAAAGGGTGTTCAATGGCACTGATTTATGAAACAACACACAGATGTAAAGGGTGTTCAATAGCACTGATTTATGGAACAACACACAGACGTAAAGGGTGTTCAATAGCACTGATTTATGAAACAACACACAGACGTAAAGGGTGTTCAATAGCACTGATTTATGAAACAACACACAGACGTAAAGGGTGTTCAATAGCACTGATTTATGGAACAACACACAGACGTAAAGGGTGTTCAATAGCACTGATTTATGAAACAACACACAGACGTAAAGGGTGTTCAATAGCACTGATTTATGGAACAACACACAGACGTAAAGGGTGTTCAATAGCACTGATTTATGGAACAACACACAGACGTAAAGGGTGTTCAATAGCACTGATTTATGAAACAACACACAGACGTAAAGGGTGTTCAATAGCACTGATTTATGAAACAACACACAGACGTAAAGGGTGTTCAATAGCACTGATTTATGGAACAACACACAGACGTAAAGGGTGTTCAATAGCACTGATTTATGGAACAACACACAGACGTAAAGGGTGTTCAATAGCACTGATTTATGGAACAACACACAGACGTAAAGGGTGTTCAATAGCACTGATTTATGGAACAACACACAGACGTAAAGGGTGTTCAATAGCACTGATTTATGGAACAACACACAGACGTAAAGGGTGTTCAATAGCACTGATTTATGGAACAACACACAGACGTAAAGGGTGTTCAATAGCACTGATTTATGGAACAACACACAGACGTAAAGGGTGTTCAATAGCACTGATTTATGAAACAACACACAGACGTAAAGGGTGTTCAATAGCACTGATTTTTGGAACAACACACAGACGTAAAGGGTGTTCAATAGCACTGATTTATGGAACAACACACAGACGTAAAGGGTGTTCAATAGCACTTATTTATGGAACAACACACAGATGTAAAGGGTGTTCAATGGCACTGATTTATGAAACAACACACAGATATAAAGGGTGTTCAATAGCACTGATTTATGGAACAACACACAGACGTAAAGGGTGTTCAATAGCACTGATTTATGGAACAACACACAGACGTAAAGGGTGTTCAATAGCACTGATTTATGGAACAACACACAGACGTAAAGGGTGTTCAATAGCACTGATTTATGGAACAACACACAGACGTAAAGGGTGTTCAACAGCGTTATGAGGTTTCCTCCCGACATGTAAATGAGTTGATATATCTCATTAAATATATTATATATATGTGTATTCCAGGTGCAAAGCGGGGGAGGAGGAGGTGAGGAGGTGCACCCCCTTCTCCAACACCCTCTGTAGGAAACCAGACCTGGACCCCACGGAGAACTCCCCCTCCCTCCCTACGACCCCCCCGGCCCCCCCCTCACCTGAATCTATAGGTAACTATGATACCCCCCCCCCCCTCCCTCCCTACGCCCCTCCCCCCTCACCTGAATCTATAGGTAACTAGAACTGCACTCTGTCGAGTGCATACTTGCTTGTTGCACACTAGTAGGCCATAAATGGCCAACTGGTGCGCAAGCAGAGCGCGCAAGTGCTTTCGACCGCTGTAAACTGTCAAATCTCAGTATCTCTGTGAAGGAACGTTTGAAATGTATAATTATTAGATGTAACTATTTGCTACCTACCTACTTTATGCATATAAACACCTAGTATTATTAAGTATGGTTCAAGTTTCTATCTATATAAGAAATACACTTTTATCGATGTAGATATATTCTGGATCCCTTTTTAGTTTTTTAAAGAAAAATAAATCATTGATATGTGATGAAAAAAAAAGGTATATAAACTGAATTAAAATATACGTATACATATACATATACTATATAGAGTATGTAGTTGTAAGTTGATTAGCGGTATACTGTGGTTACTTTGCGCCAAAAACCGTGACAGCCAACCCGCCATTTGATGCGTATGCAAATAAAACAGCAGATTTGTGCCTGGTTTGCTGGGACCAGATTACATAAATGACCATATTTCTTACGTCATCATTGAGAGCTAGTCATACATATACACACACCACGTACTCTGGTCCCAGCAGATCAGGCACAATTAGCTATTTTATTTTACTGATTATGTATATAGTATACGTATGACTGGCTCTAAATGATGACGTAAGACATATGGTCATTTATGTAATCTGGTCCCAGCAAACAAAGGCACAGATTTGCTGTTTTTTTTACATACACATCAAATGGCGGGTTGGCTGTCACGGTGAACGAAGACCGGGCGAAATTATTACTTGCGCGCTCTGCTTGCGCAAGTAACTATGATACTGTGTTCTGACGTCATGTGTTCTGTGTTGTTGTTCTGACGTCATGTGTTCTGTGTTGTTGTTCTGACGTCATGTGTTCTGTGTTGTTGTTCTGACGTCATGTGTTCTGTGTTGTTGTTCTGACGTCATGTGTTCTGTGTTGTTGTTCTGACGTCATGTGTTCTGTGTTGTTGTTCTGACGTCATGTGTTCTGTGTTGTGTTCTGACGTCATGTGTTCTGTGTTGTTGTTCTGACGTCATGTGTTCTGTGTTGTGTTCTGACGTCATGTGTTCTGTGTTGTTCTGACAGTTCTTCCTGTGGTGGTTCTGCTGATTCTCATCTTGGTGGTTGGAGTGACATCCTGGTGGTTCATCACTAAACATTCTTGTGAGAAACCATGTAAGTCCTGAACACACATCTATCCATTCAACCGCTTATCCGTAGTCTGGTCACTGGGGCAACACACATCTATCCATTCAACCGCTTATCCGTAGTCTGGTCACTGGGGCAACACACATCTATCCATTCAACCGCTTACCCGTAGTCTGGTCACTGGGGCAACACACATCTATCCTGCTTCAACCGCTTATCCGTAGTCTGGTCGCGGGGGCAACAGCTCACAACAGAAGCTGGCTTCTTCCCAGGCGAAGAATCAGCGACTCTACTCAGACTGAACACACAGCGTTTGACATTAAAAAAAAAAAAAAGTTTCATAACCAAAGTTTTCCTATTTTGTTTGCTCTCCTGGTACAGGTTCTGAGAGCCAAAGTGATAACAGTGAAATTGTCAAGATTCCTATTGTAAGTAATTCATTGTTGAATCCCAAACTTTTTATTTTAATTAAAACAAATGAATAGATCTATATTGTGACAGTAATCATTGCTAGAGTGTGTGTTCAGTAGCAGTGTTAAATAGCTCTATATTGTGACAGTAATCCTTGCTTTAGAGTGTGTGTTCAGTAACAGTGTTAAATAGCTCTACAGTATATTGTGACAGTAATCATTGCTATAGAGTGTGTTCAGTAACAGTGTTAAATAGCTCTATATTGTGACAGTAATCATTGCTATAGAGTGTGTTCAGTACCAGTGTTAAATAGCTCTATATTGTGACAGTAATCATTGCTATAGAGTGTGTTCAGTAACAGTGTTAAATAGCTCTATATTGTGACAGTAATCATTGTTATAGTGTGTGTTCAGTAACAGTGTTAAATAGCTCTATATTGTGACAGTAATCATTGATATAGAGTGTGTTCAGTAACAGGGTTAACCCATTCTGACCGGGCACCCATTTTGGTGTCAGCATCATGTTATGCTTTAGCTATTTAAAAATAGCAGATCTACAAGCTCGTATCGCGCCACCGAGTGGCGCGATATGAGCTTGTAGGTCTGCCATTTTTGAAGAATCGAAGAGCGACTGACATTTTTAGAATCTGATCTCACGTCAGAATGGGTTCATCAGGACCAGTGTGTGTCCGGCGGAAACCTCGTATGAATCTGATCTCAGGTCAGAATGGGTTAAATAGCTCTATATTGTGACAGTAATCATTGCTATAGAGTGTGTTCAGTAACAGTGTTAAATAGCTCTATATTGTGACAGTAATCATTGATATAGAGTGTGTTCAGTAACAGGGTTAAATAGCTCTATATTGTGACAGTAATCATTGCTATAGTGTGTGTTCAGTAACAGGGTTAAATAGCTCTATATTGTGACAGTAATCATTGCTATAGTGTGTGTTCAGTAACAGGGTTAAATAGCTCTATATTGTGACAGTAATCATTGCTATAGAGTGTGTTCAGTAACAGGGTTAAATAGCTCTATATTGTGACAGTAATCATTGCTTTAGAGTGTGTGTTCAGATTTGTGACACACTCCTTTTCTTTTTTTTATGCGATTTTCTTTTTTTTTCCATATTAACACAGTTTGAATGTTGAAGAAGGTTTTCATTCAAACAGATTGTTCATTTGGGCAAATGAAATGTATACATTTATACGTCAAAGTGGGCTTGTTTTTTAACAAGTTGTTGGGGGCAGAGAAGCGCAGTTCCGAGATTTGCATGTTGTTTTCGATTGGTCCTGGAATCTCTTTGTCCTCAGGTTTCACGCTCTGATCACCGCCCATTAGCGTGCTTGCGTTTGTAAACACAGAAGTATTCTACATGGCTATAGTAGTATGGAGGAGCATTTGGGTTATACTTTACAGAAAATAAACAAAACCACGTAGCTACTCGCTCAAATACGCTTCCCAGCCTGGAAGCAACACACAACAGGCTAGAAGCTAGCTAGCCTAGTTAGCTAGCTGTCTGTGTGTCGTGTGTTAAGTGTTCTTTTTTTTTCCTCCACCCGCAAAGAGCCAAGATCACTCGTCTTTTCTTTAAATCATAACTCGCTCATTTTTTGCTAATTTAAAAAAATTCAAAATACTATGTAAACTACGAAATTGGGGCTTTCATTTGGTATATAGATCGTTTGTGTAGGCCCTCTCTACGAAACTGTGAAAAGGAAATGTCGGGAAATCGGTTTATTGTGTAAAAGATTGGATACGTCTTTTCAAATGCGGCCGTTAGTACTGTTAATTCAACATCCGGTGAGGGGAGGATACGGATTGTGTATGTATTGTGTATATAAATCAGCGCATACAGTGGGTGGGCTTTAGACCGGATGTAAGCCTTGCACACTAAATAGAAACCAGGCATTGTGACTGCATGTGGACAGATCTGTTTATTAAAATAGCAAATCTACAAGCGCACAACATCATAGCCTGATGCGTCGGTTTTATTTATTTAAAATACTGGGTCAATTGTCTGACTTTGATTTCTTAAAGTAGACCTGCATAAAATGGTATAGCCTACTGCAGCTATTTACAACCAGGTAGTGTATAAGTTAAATTGAACACTTAACTTAGTATTTAATACTTGAATACTTATACTTAGTATTTAATACTTAGTACTTTCAAAAGGGTTTATTGGGGCACCTTACAAATTGCATTGTTTGTTCTACTGGCTTAAACATGTCAGTGTTTCTAGTGTTGCACTGTTGACAGCTAAAACGTCCTATTGTCCCTTGTCCCTCCCATTGTCACACCCACTTCTGTCCAGCTCTAAGGTGATAAAATGTTGTGAATATTGAAACGGACTTTTCTCAGCTTTGGGTGAAAGGCCAATTTCATTGAATGATACATCATATGAAAGCTTACATTCTGTACTTTAATAATCTGTAAAAATCTGAAAAATGGAAAAGTAGAGTTGAGGGCCTTTTTGCTGGATTTTGTCACATTTATTTTATTTTATACTTTGTTGCAAGCTGAATATAGCCGATCTACAAGCTACACAGCGAGTCGCATCGCGTCGCAACGCTGTGTAGATCTGCTATATTCAGAACACAACTGGACCTCTTTTTAATCTAGTTTGTTTTGACAAAATTGTCAGTATATTTAGTCTCACTTTTAGTCATCTTAGCTTAGTGTTTATTTAGTTTTTATTTAGTTTTCGTCAGCAAAAAAAAAGGGGGAAGTCGACGGCCATTTTTGGTCATGGTTTCAGTGGACGGGGAATAGAGAACCGAAGTCCTGACGTAACTCGCTCATCCCGACGATTCCCCTGGTTCGCGGAAGAAATTTCTCTATGGAGAATAACATGGGGTGATCTTAATATCGTCTACTATAAGCGTTGTGGTCCAAAAATAAACAAGCTGTCTCGGCGTTATTGTCAGGGAGGTGTCTCTGTATCGTTATATTGTCAGGGAGGTGTCTCTGTATCGTTATATTGTCAGGGAGGTGTCTCTGTATCGTTATATTGTCAGGGAGGTGTCTCTGTATCGTTTGCGACAGTCAGTCACTCATATATGATACAGTCTGCTTCTAGAGAAAATCTAACTAATTCAGCAGCAGTAACATTAGCGTTTTCTCTCAGTCAGTTGATTCTTCATATCCATATGAGTGAAGCGGCCGGGGTGACATGTTTATTTTTCAAACACAGTTCTTATATGAGGCGATCTAAAATCGCCTCAATGGGGATTTCAATGCAACTAAACAAACACATGAACCCGGGGACTTAGCGCCCTCTACTGAAAGTGACGTCAGACTTGGGCGCTCTATTAACGTCTTTCCTCGACGTCCCGTCAGGACGAGAGCGGCGGCGCCACGGCGGAGGAGCGCCAGAACAACCAGAACGCCGGCCTGGAGGGGGGGGGGGAGGAGGAGTCTCGCCCGGAGTCCCGCCCCCTGCTGCAGGAGACGCAGGCGGGCGGCCTGAGCAAGGCGTCGCCGCCCCCCCTGGTGGTGGAGGACGAGGACCGCGGCCTGGGCGACAGCCTGCCCAACACCACCAGCTCCTCTCAGACCAGCCTGTCGGCGCTGCCCACGGCGGCCTCTAGTGGCAGCTCGCCGCACCACAGCCCCAGCGCCTCGTCGCTGAGGCTGCAGCCCACGGACATGGTGAGATGAGACGACGTTCTGTTCAGTCAACCACGTCGACACATGTCCTGAGCTTGTAGGTCTGCTATATTTCAACAGCTAAAGCATAGCGTAATGCTAACACCAAAAGGGGTTCCCGCCCCAGAATGGGTTAAGAATGAATATATTTTTTATAGTAATAAAACAAGAATTCATACATTGTGAATAATAACCAGCAGTTTGTTTTCTAATTTGTTTTCGGTCTTAGTAAACACTCAAACCATGCAAAATGCACAAGGCTTTAAGAAACATGCACCATAAGAATATATTTTTCTACTATTTTTGCATCTATAATATAACACTAATTATTGTAGATTTCATATTCATTTGTTAAAACCTTTCAAAGTGATGGGTTTGGGTTCAATCACTTTAGAAAACCCCAACGTGGACTTGTTTCCATTCTGGTCCATGCAAGCAGGTTGCATGGTAAATCTTTGTTGTGGTTTGGACCAAAAAAAAGTATCTTGTGCCAAAATGTAGTTATTTATCAGGACTTCTCTCCTCTGCTTTAATCTTTAATCAAAATGTAGTTATTTATCAGGACTTCTCTCCTCTGCTTTAATCTTTAATCAAAATGTAGTTATTTATCAGGACTTCTCTCCTCTGCTTTAATCTTTAATCAAAATGTAGTTATTTATCAGGACTTCTCTCCTCTGCTTTAATCTTTAATCAAAATGTAGTTATTCATCAGGACTTCTCTCCTCTGCTTTAATCTTTAATCAAAATGTAGTTATTCATCAGGACTTCTCTCCTCTGCTTTAATCTTTAATCAAAATGTAGTTATTTATCAGGACTTCTCTCCTCTGCTTTAATCTTTAATCAAAATGTAGTTATTTATCAGGACTTCTCTCCTCTGCTTTAATCTTTGTAACATTATATTCATAATATCTATTTGTTTTATTGTGTTGTATTTATCAGGACTTCTGTCCTCTGCTTTAATCTTTAATCAAAATGTAGTTATTTATCAGGACTTCTCTCCTCTGCTTTAATCTTTGTAACATTATATTCATAATATCTATTTGTTTTATTGTGTTGTATTTATCAGGACTTCTGTCCTCTGCTTTTGTAACATTATATTCACTAGTCCTTACCCGTTGTGAGACCCCTTGTGGCCATGGGGGGTACTGCGCCCGGGGTCCGTTTGTAATTGACTAATCAATTCATTAATACTCGTTAATGTGTCAAATCGAAAAAAGGGCTTCGTTACGCCCTCCGCATGCATATGGTCAATGCCTGTGTGACAAGTGGGAGTGATTTGGTGCAGGCAGTAAGGAGTTACGGCAGTGTTTCTGACAGACACACGGACACACACACACACACATACACACACACACACACACTCAGACATTGTTAGAATTATAGTATGATAATATCTATTTGTTTTATTGTGTTGCAGGATGATCCTCTACAGAACAGATTAGTTCCACTACTCGGTAAGTAGATAGTGTTCTATTCTCTACAAACTGTACGCAACTGTTACTACTAATGTAACCGTTACTACTAATGTAACCGTTACTACTAATGTAACCGTTACTACAAATGTACCGTTACTACTAATGTAACTGTTACTACAAACCACACAGTAAGTAGATTCCTCTCTCCATGAAGATAGTGTCAAATCCTTGGTGTTCATGTTACTCCAAAGAGTACACATTTAACCAGCTTATTGCTTTTGGCGTCATTTCTACTCGATGTATATCAGCCGTTCAGAATTCAGGAAGGCATTTAATTGTTAAGGATGTAAACTGGATGTAAAATTGATAGAGCACTTAGCTAAAATTCGTATAAAGGTTCACTAAAATATCACTATTATACATTCACCCATTCACACACACACACCGATGGTGGAGGAAACCATGCAAGGCACCAACCAGCACTAGGACAACCCATTCCGGTTTTTGTCCCATCATTCATTCCCGCATGTTTATTGTCCCCCTCCTCTGTCCTCCAGGCTCTGAGAGGTCTATTTAATGTTTATTGTCCCCCTCCTCTGTCCTCCAGGCTCTGAGAGGTCTATTTAATGTTTATAGTCCCCCTCCTCTGTCCTCCAGGCTCTGAGAGGTCTATTTAATGTTTATTGTCCCCCTCCTCTGTCCTCCAGGCTCTGAGAGGTCTATTTAATGTTTATAGTCCCCCTCCTCTGTCCTCCAGGCTCTGAGAGGTCTATTTAATGTTTATTGTCCCCCTCCTCTGTCCTCCAGGCTCTGAGAGGTCTATTTAATGTTTATTGTCCCCCTCCTCTGTCCTCCAGGCTCTGAGAGGTCTATTTAATGTTTATTGTCCCCCTCCTCTGTCCTCCAGGCTCTGAGAGGTCTATTTAATGTTTATTGTCCCCCTCCTCTGTCCTCCAGGCTCTGAGAGGTCTATTTAATGTTTATTGTCCCCCTCCTCTGTCCTCCAGGCTCTGAGAGGTCTATTTAATGTTTATTGTCCCCCTCCTCTGTCCTCCAGGCTCTGAGAGGTCTATTTAATGTTTATTGTCCCCCTCCTCTGTCCTCCAGGCTCTGAGAGGTCTATTTAATGTTTATAGTCCCCCTCCTCTGTCCTCCAGGCTCTGAGAGGTCTCTGAGGAAGAGCTTCGACCTGTTCGACGAGTACCTGGACGTGCGGATCCACAACAAGTTCTTCCGCCTGCTGGGCGTGAGCGACAACCACATCCGCATCGCCGAGGGCGGCCCGCCGGGCGACAAGGTCTACGACCTGCTGAAGAGCTGGATGCAGCGCGAGGGGCTGAAGGCCGACATCAACAGCCTGCTGGAGGCGCTGTTGAGCATGGACCAGCGGCGCTCGGCCGAGAGCATCGCGTACGCCGCGCTGCAGCGCGGATACTACAAGCACGCCGACGACAGCGGCGGCGCCCCCTGCTGTTAGAACCCGCTACGCTACCGCGGGCGGTTATAACGACGGGACAGGAACTATTACGTACTTTATCCTAAAAGACCGAGAACAAGAAGAGAGAACAAACAAAGCACATCGACGCTGTCTCAAGAGTGAGGGGGAGGGGGTAGTTTATTTTTTTGGGGGGGGGGGTGAATTTGGCTGAATTTAGCCGCGCGTGTGTCTGTGTGTGTGGTCGGTTGTTTTGGCCGATCGGTTTTCTTTAACAAAGAAAACGAGGTGAAAAAAACGACAACAAAAAGCAAACGGTGGATGAAGGAATTGTCGTGGATGGTTGTCGTTTGTTAGACGATCTGTCGTAAACTGACCCACGATGGGTCGGACGTTTGCGAATATATAGAACGCCCCAAAAACCACGAAGAACAAAACCAAGAGGAGAAAAAAAAAGTCTTCCCCCGAACGAAAGAGAGAGAGAGAGAGAGAGAGAGAGAGAGAGAGAGAGCGAACGAAGGCCACGCAAGTCTTTTCAAAAACTAAAAAATGAAGGAGCACAATGAAGGTTGTTAGTCTTCCATAGACAGCTCCGTATGGCCTTAGAAGAGCCCATAGACAGCTCCGTATGGCCTTAGAAGAGCCCATAGGCGCTGCACCCCTC
Organism: Protomyctophum parallelum; assembly: GCF_964188405.1. Classification (NCBI taxonomy): domain Eukaryota; kingdom Metazoa; phylum Chordata; class Actinopteri; order Myctophiformes; family Myctophidae; genus Protomyctophum; species Protomyctophum parallelum. Next base: position 1,838,253 of record NC_139713.1, on the reverse strand, counting down.
TATATACGTCTAAATCTATAGGGGGGGGGGGGGGCAAGCACCCTTTACCTTGAGACAGGGAACCATGACCACCATGAGGCCAAACACCCTTTACCTTGAGACAGGAACCATGACCACCATGAGGCCAAACACCCTTTACCTTGAGACAGGAACCATGACCACCATGAGGCCAAACACCCTTTACCTTGAGACAGGAACCATGACCACCATGAGGCCAAACACCCTTTACCTTGAGACAGGGAACCATGACCACCATGAGGCCAAACACCCTTTACCTTGAGACAGGGAACCATGACCACCATGAGGCCAAACACCCTTTACCTTGAGACAGGGAACCATGACCACCATGAGGCCAAACACCCTTTACCTTGAGACAGGAACCATGACCACCATGAGGCCAAACGCCCTTTACCTTGAGACAGGGAACCATGACCACCATGAGGCCAAACACCCTTTACCTTGAGACAGGAACCATGACCACCATGAGGCCAAACACCCTTTACCTTGAGACAGGAAACCATGACCACCATGAGGCCAAACACCCTTTACCTTGAGACAGGAAACCATGACCACCATGAGGCCAAACACCCTTTACCTTGAGACAGGGAACCATGACCACCATGAGGCCAAACACCCTTTACCTTGAGACAGGAACCATGACCACCATGAGGCCAAACACCCTTTACCTTGAGACAGGAACCATGACCGCCATGAGGCCAAACACCCTTTACCTTGAGACAGGGAACCATGACCGCCATGAGGCCAAACACCCTTTACCTTGAGACAGGAACCATGACCACCATGAGGCCAAACACCCTTTACCTTGAGACAGGGAACCATGACCACCATGAGGCCAAACACCCTTTACCTTGAGACAGGAACCATGACCGCCATGAGGCCAAACACCCTTTACCTTGAGACAGGGAACCATGACCGCCATGAGGCCAAACACCCTTTACCTTGAGACAGGGAACCATGACCACCATGAGGCCAAACACCCTTTACCTTGAGACAGGAACCATGACCACCATGAGGCCAAACACCCTTTACCTTGAGACAGGAACCATGACCACCATGAGGCCAAACACCCTTTACCTTGAGACAGGGAACCATGACCACCATGAGGCCAAACACCCTTTACCTTGAGACAGGAACCATGACCACCATGAGGCCAAACACCCTTTACCTTGAGACAGGGAACATACACTGGTTTCGTAGCGGTTGGCGTTTTAACGCGTCGACTGATTACTGTGCCTACTTGATGCACTGACCACTGGCACATTTTTATTTTATTTTTTACTTTTTTTGTTGTTTTTTTGTATAATATAGAGCGACAATTATGCTATTTACTAATAGTTCTGTAGAGTTAGATTTCTTCCTGAGAAGCTACAGGTCAATAAGGCCATACGTATAATGCACAGATTACTGTTTGAGACGAGGACATTTTTTTAAAGGTTTGGAGCATTTCTAAAGACAGGTTTGATATGTGGGTTTAACTCATGGAAAATTGTACCTCTTTTCCCCACACAAGAATGTACGATCTGAAGAATGTACAATAAGGAGTGTGTTTTGGGTGTAGATAGATCTTTGCCATACGATTGTATCTCATTAGCAGTGATACAGAAGTGCCATCTATAGATTGTGTTGTTTTTGTTGTACAACCAAGCCAATAAATAGGCTCTATACTGCTCCGGCGGCCATATTGGAACGATATTGGGCCACTTATTTAGTTCCTTCACACCTGTGTTACTGACGATAATACGAACACGTTGACCTGACGATACTACCATTGAAATGGTGAAATAAGCTTCACTGCCTGAGTATTTATTTCACTAACCTTTGGAGAGTCGCCCCGGGGCGCTAATGTAGAGGTTCGCGTCATGGAAATATTGGCCTGAATAATATTCCAAGCGTTTGTAATAGTGTCCAAAAACATGACACAGACAACAACAGCGGGAACTGGGAGACACCATTGACGCCGCCATTGCCACCTCGTTGACTTTGCATTGCGCCTCCGTTTCCCATCAGCCCTGGCGGTAGGAAGCCTCCGTTTCCCATCAGCCCTGGCGGTAGGAAGCCTCCGTTTCCCATCAGCCCTGGCGGTAGGAAGCCTCCGTTTCCCATCAGCCCTGGCGGTAGGAAGCCAGCGTGACAGATTTTTATGTTTTATTGTTTTTATCTCTCAATCAGAGACGTGCACACAGCCCCTGCCTGCCCTTTCACCCCGTCTGTAAAACAACTGCCCTTTCACCCCGTCTGTAAAACAACTGCCCTTTCACCCCGTCTGTAAAACAACTGCCCTTTCACCCCGTCTGTAAAACAACTGCCCTTTTAACCGTCTGTAAAACAACTGCCCTTTTAACCGTCTGTAAAACAACTGCCATCTCCTCCAGACCAACGAATGCAGCGTTTACTACATGGTGAAAGAAATACAAAATGGCCTCCTCTCCTGTCCATGCCGGAAGGAAGGCAGCATTCTGGAGAACACATTTGTTTAATAAATCCATGTAGTTACACGCCGACCGAATCTCCACTAGCTAAAGAGTGCTGGTTTGCGCCCCGAAAATAGCTGATCTACAAGCTCTCAACGCGTCGCAGCTGATCTACAAGCTCTCAACGCGTCGCAGCTGATCTACAAGCTCTCAACGCGTCGCAGCTGATCTACAAGCTCTCAACGCGTCGCACTGAGAGCTTCCCGTAAAAGAGGGCACTTTGTCCAAAGGGTTCAGTGTTAATGTACTCACACTCAACACGTCAACAACACGTCTTTGACATGTCGTTCAGTGTTCATGTACTCACACTCAACACGTCAACAACACGTCTTTGACATGTCGTTCAGGGTTCATGTACTCACACTCAACACGTCAACAACACGTCTTTGACGTGTCGTTCAGTGTTAATGTACTCACACTCAACACGTCAACAACACGTCTTTGACGTGTCGTTCAGTGTTAATGTACTCACACTCAACACGTCAACAACACGTCTTTGACATGTCGTTCAGGGTTCATGTACTCACACTCAACACGTCAACAACACGTCTTTGACGTGTCGTTCAGTGTTAATGTACTCACACTCAACACGTCAACAACACGTCTTTGACGTGTCGTTCAGTGTTAATGTACTCACACTCAACACGTCAACAACACGTCTTTGACATGTCGTTCAGGGTTCATGTACTCACACTCAACACGTCAACAACACGTCTTTGACGTGTCGTTCAGTGTTAATGTACTCACACTCAACACGTCAACAACACGTCTTTGACATGTCGTTCAGGGTTCATGTACTCACACTCAACACGTCAACAACACGTCTTTGACGTGTCGTTCAGTGTTAATGTACTCACACTCAAAACACGGAAGGAAGTTTTTAATCACTCAATGTTTATTTTATGTTTTTGATTTATTTACATGGCTTCAGTTACGTTTTCCTTCCATGTTTCCGTTCGCAAAACACAAGCCTTACAAAAGGTTCCGTCTTTTTTTTAATTTATTTACATATTTATTCTAGTGAATTATAATTATCTTATTATTATTATTATTATTGTTATTATTTATGCCATCGCAATAAACTAAACACCGGAAAACAGAACTTCGCCGCAAACACGGGGGTTAATGTTTTGTGCGTTGTGTGACAACATTTAGCCGTGGCGTAGCGTGGCGTGGCGTGGCGTAGCGTGGCGTAGCGTGGCGTAGCGTGGCGTGGCGTGGCGTGGCGTAGCGTGGCGAAACCCTTTTCCCGTCGGACGCACACAGATCGGCACGGCTGCGACAAACCGGATTCTAAGAGTAAATCAAATCAGTAAACGGTCTTAATGTTACACACGCATTTTTACACTACCTTTTTCTTTTCACTTGACGAAAAGGAAACAAAAAGTGAATAAGAACTTAAGCTATGATGACTAAAAACTAAGACTGAATTTGTTGACAATTTCGTCAACAAATAAAAACTAGAAAAAATGGCTAAAACTAAATACAAACGTGTTTGTCAAAATTAGTGAATATACTTAGTTACTTTTCCACCTCAGAATGACATGCGCGCACGCACACACATACACACACACACACACACACACACACACACACACACAGTCCTCGGTATGTCCAAGTAAGTCCACTTGAGTAAATGTACTTAGTTACGGTCCACCAACTGACCAATCAAAATGCCACAACACATCCATGCAGGTACGGAACCTTATCCCTCATTGGCCGGTTATTAATTTAGACTCAAAGACAAGATGAAGGAAAGATTTTCTGGATTTACCGTCGGAAAGAAGGAAGGAAAGAAGTTTTAACGTTTATTTACCCATGAATGAATGAATGAATAGAGCCCTTTGTTCATAATCATTTTTTTTCTCTCCAGAGAGAAACACGTGCCTCACAAAAAAAAGAAAAAAAAAAGAAAAATAGTATGTGTAAAATAATGTATATGTATATATCTGCAGTTCTATTAACAAAACAAAAACAGCTGAAGAAATCTAGTGAGGTTTGAAGGTTTTTTGTAATGCGTTCAGCATACATGTGCTGATTTAAAGGGGGCTGGCGTTGAAGTGGAAAAACAGAAAGAAAGAAAAAAAACTGTAGACTCAAATTAGCCTTTTTCTTTCATGCAGTGAAGTGACGACATTATAATTATATATATAGAGAGAGAGGAGAGAGAAATTCTATTTTATAGCTGAACGAACAAGACTTTATAACAGTGCTGGCACTGCCATCTAGTGACGAGACAATGAAATAACACCCTGCCGAAGGGACACTATTTTTCTCTAGTATGTTTTTTTCCTCATTTTTTTTTCTACCCTGATTTAACACCCTGTTTACTTCTGAGGAGGCCTTTTACCCTGACTTAACACCCTGTTTACCTCTGAGGAGGCCTTTTACCCTGACTTAACACCCTGTTTACTTCTGAGGAGGCCTTTTACCCTGACTTAACACCCTGTTTACTTCTGAGGAGGCCTTTTACCCTGACTTAACACCCTGTTTACTTCTGAGGAGGCCTTTTACCCTGACTTAACACCCTGTTTACCTCTGAGGAGGCCTTTTACCCTGACTTAACACCCTGTTTACTTCTGAGGAGGCCTTTTACCCTGACTTAACACCCTGTTTACCTCTGAGGAGGCCTTTTACCCTGACTTAACACCCTGTTTACCTCTGAGGAGGCCTTTTACCCTGACTTAACACCCTGTTTACTTCTGAGGAGGCCTTTTACCCTGACTTAACACCCTGTTTACTTCTGAGGAGGCCTTTTACCCTGACTTAACACCCTGTTTACTTCTGAGGAGGCCTTTTACCCTGACTTAACACCCTGTTTACTTCTGAGGAGGCCTTTTACCCTGACTTAACACCCTGTTTACTTCTGAGGAGGCCTTTTACCCTGACTTAACACCCTGTTTACTTCTGAGGAGGCCTTTTACCCTGACTTAACACCCTGTTTACTTCTGAGGAGGCCTTTTACCCTGACTTAACACCCTGTTTACCTCTGAGGAGGCCTTTTACCCTGACTTAACACCCTGTTTACTTCTGAGGAGGCCTTTTACCCTGACTTAACACCCTGTTTACCTCTGAGGAGGCCTTTTACCCTGACTTAACACCCTGTTTACCTCTGAGGAGGCCTTTTACCCTGACTTAACACCCTGTTTACCTCTGAGGAGGCCTTTTACCCTGACTTAACACCCTGTTTACCTCTGAGGAGGCCTTTTACCCTGACTTAACACCCTGTTTACCTCTGAGGAGGCCTTTTACCCTGACTTAACACCCTGTTTACTTCTGAGGAGGCCTTTTACCCTGACTTAACACCCTGTTTACCTCTGAGGAGGCCTTTTACCCTGACTTAACACCCTGTTTACCTCTGAGGAGGCCTTTTACCCTGACTTAACACCCTGTTTACCTCTGAGGAGGCCTTTTACCCTGACTTAACACCCTGTTTACCTCTGAGGAGGCCTTTTACCCTGACTTAACACCCTGTTACCTCTGAGGAGGCCTTTTACCCTGACTTAACACCCTGTTTACCTCTGAGGAGGCCTTTTACCCTGACTTAACACCCTGTTTACTTCTGAGGAGGCCTTTTACCCTGACTTAACACCCTGTTTACCTCTGAGGAGGCCTTTTACCCTGACTTAACACCCTGTTTACCTCTGAGGAGGCCTTTTACCCTGACTTAACACCCTGTTTACTTCTGAGGAGGCCTTTTACCCTGACTTAACACCCTGTTTACCTCTGAGGAGGCCTTTTACCCTGACTTAACACCCTGTTTACCTCTGAGGAGGCCTTTTACCCTGACTTAACACCCTGTTTACCTCTGAGGAGGCCTTTTACCCTGACTTAACACCCTGTTTTCTTCTGAGGAGGCCTTTTACCCTGACTTAACACCCTGTTTACCTCTGAGGAGGCCTTTTACCCTGACTTAACACCCTGTTTACTTCTGAGGAGGCCTTTTACCCTGACTTAACACCCTGTTTACCTCTGAGGAGGCCTTTTACCCTGACTTAACACCCTGTTTACCTCTGAGGAGGCCTTTTACCCTGACTTAACACCCTGTTTACCTCTGAGGAGGCCTTTTACCCTGACTTAACACCCTGTTTACTTCTGAGGAGGCCTTTTACCCTGACTTAACACCCTGTTTACCTCTGAGGAGGCCTTTTACCCTGACTTAACACCCTGTTTACCTCTGAGGAGGCCTTTTACCCTGACTTAACACCCTGTTTACCTCTGAGGAGGCCTTTTACCCTGACTTAACACCCTGTTTACCTCTGAGGAGGCCTTTTACCCTGACTTAACACCCTGTTTACCTCTGAGGAGGCCTTTTACCCTGACTTAACACCCTGTTTACCTCTGAGGAGGCCTTTTACCCTGACTTAACACCCTGTTTACTTCTGAGGAGGCCTTTTACCCTGACTTAACACCCTGTTTACCTCTGAGGAGGCCTTTTACCCTGACTTAACACCCTGTTTACCTCTGAGGAGGCCTTTTACCCTGACTTAACACCCTGTTTACTTCTGAGGAGGCCTTTTACCCTGACTTAACACCCTGTTTACTTCTGAGGAGGCCTTTTACCCTGACTTAACACCCTGTTTACCTCTGAGGAGGCCTTTTACCCTGACTTAACACCCTGTTTACCTCTGAGGAGGCCTTTTACCCTGACTTAACACCCTGTTTACTTCTGAGGAGGCCTTTTACCCTGACTTAACACCCTGTTTACCTCTGAGGAGGCCTTTTACCCTGACTTAACACCCTGTTTACTTCTGAGGAGGCCTTTTACCCTGACTTAACACCCTGTTTACCTCTGAGGAGGCCTTTTACCCTGACTTAACACCCTGTTTTCTTCTGAGGAGGCCTTTTACCCTGACTTAACACCCTGTTTACTTCTGAGGAGGCCTTTTACCCTGACTTAACACCCTGTTTACCTCTGAGGAGGCCTTTTACCCTGACTTAACACCCTGTTTACTTCTGAGGAGGCCTTTTACCCTGACTTAACACCCTGTTTACCTCTGAGGAGGCCTTTTACCCTGACTTAACACCCTGTTTACTTCTGAGGAGGCCTTTTACCCTGACTTAACACCCTGTTTACCTCTGAGGAGGCCTTTTACCCTGACTTAACACCCTGTTTACCTCTGAGGAGGCCTTTTACCCTGACTTAACACCCTGTTTACCTCTGAGGAGGCCTTTTACCCTGACTTAACACCCTGTTTACCTCTGAGGAGGCCTTTTACCCTGACTTAACACCCTGTTTACTTCTGAGGAGGCCTTTTACCCTGACTTAACACCCTGTTTACTTCTGAGGAGGCCTTTTACCCTGACTTAACACCCTGTTTACCTCTGAGGAGGCCTTTTACCCTGACTTAACACCCTGTTTACCTCTGAGGAGGCCTTTTACCCTGACTTAACACCCTGTTTACCTCTGAGGAGGCCTTTTACCCTGACTTAACACCCTGTTTACTTCTGAGGAGGCCTTTTACCCTGACTTAACACCCTGTTTACTTCTGAGGAGGCCTTTTACCCTGACTTAACACCCTGTTTACCTCTGAGGAGGCCTTTTACCCTGACTTAACACCCTGTTTACTTCTGAGGAGGCCTTTTACCCTGACTTAACACCCTGTTTACTTCTGAGGAGGCCTTTTACCCTGACTTAACACCCTGTTTACCTCTGAGGAGGCCTTTTACCCTGACTTAACACCCTGTTTACCTCTGAGGAGGCCTTTTACCCTGACTTAACACCCTGTTTACTTCTGAGGAGGCCTTTTACCCTGACTTAACACCCTGTTTACCTCTGAGGAGGCCTTTTACCCTGACTTAACACCCTGTTTACCTCTGAGGAGGCCTTTTACCCTGACTTAACACCCTGTTTACCTCTGAGGAGGCCTTTTACCCTGACTTAACACCCTGTTTACCTCTGAGGAGGCCTTTTACCCTGACTTAACACCCTGTTTACCTCTGAGGAGGCCTTTTACCCTGACTTAACACCCTGTTTACCTCTGAGGAGGCCTTTTACCCTGACTTAACACCCTGTTTACCTCTGAGGAGGCCTTTTACCCTGACTTAACACCCTGTTTACCTCTGAGGAGGCCTTTTACCCTGACTTAACACCCTGTTTACTTCTGAGGAGGCCTTTTACCCTGACTTAACACCCTGTTTACTTCTGAGGAGGCCTTTTACCCTGACTTAACACCCTGTTTACCTCTGAGGAGGCCTTTTACCCTGACTTAACACCCTGTTTACTTCTGAGGAGGCCTTTTACCCTGACTTAACACCCTGTTTACCTCTGAGGAGGCCTTTTACCCTGACTTAACACCCTGTTTACCTCTGAGGAGGCCTTTTACCCTGACTTAACACCCTGTTTACCTCTGAGGAGGCCTTTTACCCTGACTTAACACCCTGTTTACCTCTGAGGAGGCCTTTTACCCTGACTTAACACCCTGTTTACCTCTGAGGAGGCCTTTTACCCTGACTTAACACCCTGTTTACCTCTGAGGAGGCCTTTTACCCTGACTTAACACCCTGTTTACTTCTGAGGAGGCCTTTTACCCTGACTTAACACCCTGTTTACCTCTGAGGAGGCCTTTTACCCTGACTTAACACCCTGTTTACCTCTGAGGAGGCCTTTTACCCTGACTTAACACCCTGTTTACCTCTGAGGAGGCCTTTTACCCTGACTTAACACCCTGTTTACTTCTGAGGAGGCCTTTTACCCTGACTTAACACCCTGTTTACCTCTGAGGAGGCCTTTTACCCTGACTTAACACCCTGTTTACCTCTGAGGAGGCCTTTTACCCTGACTTAACACCCTGTTTACTTCTGAGGAGGCCTTTTACCCTGACTTAACACCCTGTTTACTTCTGAGGAGGCCTTTTACCCTGACTTAACACCCTGTTTACCTCTGAGGAGGCCTTTTACCCTGACTTAACACCCTGTTTACCTCTGAGGAGGCCTTTTACCCTGACTTAACACCCTGTTTACTTCTGAGGAGGCCTTTTACCCTGACTTAACACCCTGTTTACCTCTGAGGAGGCCTTTTACCCTGACTTAACACCCTGTTTACTTCTGAGGAGGCCTTTTACCCTGACTTAACACCCTGTTTACCTCTGAGGAGGCCTTTTACCCTGACTTAACACCCTGTTTTCTTCTGAGGAGGCCTTTTACCCTGACTTAACACCCTGTTTACTTCTGAGGAGGCCTTTTACCCTGACTTAACACCCTGTTTACCTCTGAGGAGGCCTTTTACCCTGACTTAACACCCTGTTTACTTCTGAGGAGGCCTTTTACCCTGACTTAACACCCTGTTTACCTCTGAGGAGGCCTTTTACCCTGACTTAACACCCTGTTTACTTCTGAGGAGGCCTTTTACCCTGACTTAACACCCTGTTTACCTCTGAGGAGGCCTTTTACCCTGACTTAACACCCTGTTTACCTCTGAGGAGGCCTTTTACCCTGACTTAACACCCTGTTTACCTCTGAGGAGGCCTTTTACCCTGACTTAACACCCTGTTTACCTCTGAGGAGGCCTTTTACCCTGACTTAACACCCTGTTTACTTCTGAGGAGGCCTTTTACCCTGACTTAACACCCTGTTTACTTCTGAGGAGGCCTTTTACCCTGACTTAACACCCTGTTTACCTCTGAGGAGGCCTTTTACCCTGACTTAACACCCTGTTTACCTCTGAGGAGGCCTTTTACCCTGACTTAACACCCTGTTTACCTCTGAGGAGGCCTTTTACCCTGACTTAACACCCTGTTTACTTCTGAGGAGGCCTTTTACCCTGACTTAACACCCTGTTTACTTCTGAGGAGGCCTTTTACCCTGACTTAACACCCTGTTTACCTCTGAGGAGGCCTTTTACCCTGACTTAACACCCTGTTTACCTCTGAGGAGGCCTTTTACCCTGACTTAACACCCTGTTTACCTCTGAGGAGGCCTTTTACCCTGACTTAACACCCTGTTTACCTCTGAGGAGGCCTTTTACCCTGACTTAACACCCTGTTTACTTCTGAGGAGGCCTTTTACCCTGACTTAACACCCTGTTTACCTCTGAGGAGGCCTTTTACCCTGACTTAACACCCTGTTTACCTCTGAGGAGGCCTTTTACCCTGACTTAACACCCTGTTTACTTCTGAGGAGGCCTTTTACCCTGACTTAACACCCTGTTTACTTCTGAGGAGGCCTTTTACCCTGACTTAACACCCTGTTTACCTCTGAGGAGGCCTTTTACCTGACTTAACACCCTGTTTACCTCTGAGGAGGCCTTTTACCCTGACTTAACACCCTGTTTACCTCTGAGGAGGCCTTTTACCCTGACTTAACACCCTGTTTACCTCTGAGGAGCCTTTTACCCTGACTTAACACCCTGTTTACCTCTGAGGAGGCCTTTTACCCTGACTTAACACCCTGTTTACCTCTGAGGAGGCCTTTTACCCTGACTTAACACCCTGTTTACCTCTGAGGAGGCCTTTTACCCTGACTTAACACCCTGTTTACCTCTGAGGAGGCCTTTTACCCTGACTTAACACCCTGTTTTTTCTGAGGAGGCCTTTTCTGGAAGCATAGCGTCACCTTCTCAAACTAATGGCCTAAATTAAGACTTACATTTTTATTTGTATTAAAGTTTTAAAGGAAACTGCTCCAAAACGAAACTATATTTAATTTCACCGAAATTAAACGTTTAATACAATTTATGACTATTAAAATAAAAAAGTCAGCTATGTAAAATAAGAGGATTAAATATAATTAGGTTAAATAGAATTAACCTAATTCAGACCAATTTACTTACATTGTCTTTTGGGGGGGGGGGCGCTAAGTTACAAAGCCATGTGACTTTAAGGCCTAAAGTATTGCCTATTTGGCTAATATTGCCTATTCGTTATCAAACATTTTCATGTCAAGGACCCCCAAAAATATATGTAATTGGCTGCCGACCCCCACCTGAAAACATGTTGTTCCAGGGACCCCCCTCCCC
>NC_139713.1:1787760-1826605 GCF_964188405.1 Protomyctophum parallelum | reverse complement strand
CCATGTTTTTTTTTTTTTTCATTTTTTTCAAATCCTCAAAAATGATGAAAAACAGCGTGTTATAGTATGCCGTATGGTATGGGCTATAGCCCATGTTCAAAAATGATGAAAAACGAGGTTATTTTTTTTTTCAAAATTTCAAAAAACGATGGGCCATAACCCATGTTTTTTTTTTTTTTTTTTTTTTTTCAAATCCTCAAAAATGATGAAAAACAGCGTGTTATAGTATGCCGTATGGTATGGGCTATAGCCCATGTTCAAAAATGATGAAAAACGAGGTTATTTTTTTTTTCAAAATTTCAAAAAACGATGGGCTATAACCCATGTTTTTTTTTTTTCTCATTTTTATCAAATCCTCAAAAATGATGAAAAACAGCGTGTTATAGTATGCCATACTGTATGGGCTATAGCCCATGTTCAAAAATGATGAAAAACGAGGTTATTTTTTTTTTCAAAATTTCAAAAAACGATGGGCTATAACCCATGTTTTTTTTTTTTTTCATTTTTTTCAAATCCTCAAAAATGATGAAAAACAGCGTGTTATAGTATGCCGTATGGTATGGGCTATAGCCCATGTTCAAAAATGATGAAAAACGAGGTTATTTTTTTTTTCAAAATTTCAAAAAACGATGGGCCATAACCCATGTTTTTTTTTTTTTTTTTTTTTTTTCAAATCCTCAAAAATGATGAAAAACAGCGTGTTATAGTATGCCGTATGGTATGGGCTATAGCCCATGTTCAAAAATGATGAAAAACGAGGTTATTTTTTTTTCTAAATTTCAAAAAACGATGGGCTATAACCCATGTTTTTTTTTTTTTTCATTTCTTTCAAATCCTCAAAAATGATGAAAAACAGCGTGTTATAGTATGCCGTATGGTATGGGCTATAGCCCATGTTCAAAAATGATGAAAAACGAGGTTATTTTTTTTTTCAAAATTTCAAAAAACGATGGGCTATAACCCATGTTTTTTTTGTTTTTTTCATTTTTATCAAATCCTCAAAAATGATGAAAAACAGCGTGTTATAGTATGCCATACTGTATGGGCTATAGCCCATGTTCAAAAATGATGAAAAACGAGGTTATTTTTTTTTTCAAATTTTCAAAAAACGATGGGCTATAACCCATGTTTTGTTTTTTTTTAATTTTTTTCAAATCTTCAAAAATGATGAAAAACAGCGTGTTATAGTATGCCGTATGGTATGGGCTATAGCCCATGTTCAAAAATGATGAAAAACGAGGTTATTTATTTTTTTCAAAATTTCAAAAAACGATGGGCTATAACCCATGTTTTTTTTTTTTTTTTTTCATTTTTATCAAATCCTCAAAAATGATGAAAAACAGCGTGTTATAGTATGCCATACTGTATGGGCTATAGCCCATGTTCAAAAATGATGAAAAACGAGGTTATTTTTTTTTTCAAAATTTCAAAAAACGATGGGCTATAACCCATGTTTTTTTTTTTTTTCATTTTTTTCAAATCCTCAAAAATGATGAAAAACAGCGTGTTATAGTATGCCGTATGGTATGGGCTATAGCCCATGTTCAAAAATGATGAAAAACGAGGTTATTTTTTTTTCAAAATTTCAAAAAACGATGGGCTATAACCCATGTTTTTTTTTTTTTTTTTTTTTTTTCAAATCCTCAAAAATGATGAAAAACAGCGTGTTATAGTATGCCGTATGGTATGGGCTATAGCCCATGTTCAAAAATGATGAAAAACGAGGTTATTTTTTTTTTCAAAATTTAAAAAAACGATGGGCTATAACCCATGTTTGTTTTTTTTTCATTTTTTTCAAATCCTCAAAAATGATGAAAAACAGCGTGTTATAGTATGCCATACTGTATGGGCTATAGCCCATGTTCAAAAATGATGAAAAACGAGGTTATTTTTTTTTTCAAAATTTCAAAAAACGATGGGCTATAACCCATGTTTTTTTTTTTTTCTTTTTTTTCAAATCCTCAAAAATGATGAAAAACAGCGTGTTATAGTATGCCGTATGGTATGGGCTATAGCCCATGTTCAAAAATGATGAAAAACGAGGTTATTTTTTTTTTCAAAATTTCAAAAAACGATGGGCTATAACCCATGTTTTTTTTTTTTTTTCATTTTTTTCAAATCCTCAAAAATGATGAAAAACAGCGTGTTATAGTATGCCGTATGGTATGGGCTATAGCCCATGTTCAAAAATGATGAAAAACGAGGTTATTTTTTTTTCAAAATTTCAAAAAACGATGGGCTATAACCCATGTTTTTTTTTTTTCTCATTTTTATCAAATCCTCAAAAATGATGAAAAACAGCGTGTTATAGTATGCCATACTGTATGGGCTATAGCCCATGTTCAAAAATGATGAAAAACAAGGTTATTTTTTTTTTCAAAATTTCAAAAAACGATGGGCTATAACCCATGTTTTTTTTTTTTTTCATTTTTTTCAAATCCTCAAAAATGATGAAAAACAGCGTGTTATAGTATGCCGTATGGTATGGGCTATAGCCCATGTTCAAAAATGATGAAAAACGAGGTTATTTTTTTTTTCAAATTTTCAAAAAACGATGGGCCATAACCCATGTTTTTTTTTTTTTTTTTTTTTTTTCAAATCCTCAAAAATGATGAAAAACAGCGTGTTATAGTATGCCGTATGGTATGGGCTATAGCCCATGTTCAAAAATGATGAAAAACGAGGTTATTTTTTTTTTCTAAATTTCAAAAAACGATGGGCTATAACCCATGTTTTTTTTTTTTTTCATTTCTTTCAAATCCTCAAAAATGATGAAAAACAGCGTGTTATAGTATGCCGTATGGTATGGGCTATAGCCCATGTTCAAAAATGATGAAAAACGAGGTTATTTTTTTTTTCAAAATTTCAAAAAACGATGGGCTATAACCCATGTTTTTTTTGTTTTTTTCTTTTATCAAATCCTCAAAAATGATGAAAAACAGCGTGTTATAGTATGCCATACTGTATGGGCTATAGCCCATGTTAAAAAATGATGAAAAACGAGGTTATTTTTTTTTTTCAAAATTTCAAAAAACGATGGGCTATAACCCATGTTTTTTTTTTTTTTCATTTTTTTCAAATCCTCAAAAATGATGAAAAACAGCGTGTTATAGTATGCCGTATGGTATGGGCTATAGCCCATGTTCAAAAATGATGAAAAACGAGGTTATTTTTTTTTCAAAATTTAAAAAAACGATGGGCTATAACCCATGTTTTTTTTTTTTTTCATTTTTTTCAAATCCTCAAAAATGATGAAAAACAGCGTGTTATAGTATGCCGTATGGTATGGGCTATAGCCCATGTTCAAAAATGATGAAAAACGAGGTTATTTTTTTTTTCAAAATTTCAAAAAACGATGGGCTATAACCCATGTTTTTTTTTTTTTTTTCATTTTTATCAAATCCTCAAAAATTATGAAAAACAGCGTGTTATAGTATGCCATACTGTATGGGCTATAGCCCATGTTAAAAAATGATGAAAAACGAGGTTATTTTTTTTTTCAAAATTTCAAAAAACGATGGGCTATAACCCATGTTTTTTTTTTTTTTCATTTTTTTCAAATCCTCAAAAATGATGAAAAACAGCGTGTTATAGTATGCCGTATGGTATGGGCTATAGCCCATGTTCAAAAATGATGAAAAACGAGGTTATTTTTTTTTTCAAATTAAAAAAAACGATGGGCTATAACCCATGTTTTTTTTTTTTCCATTTTTTTCAAATCCTCAAAAATGATGAAAAACAGCGTGTTATAGTATGCCGTATGGTATGGGCTATAGCCCATGTTCAAAAATGATGAAAAACGAGGTTATTTCTTTTTTCAAAATTTCAAAAAACGATGGGCTATAACCCATGTTTTTTTTTTTTTTTCATTTTTTTCAAATCCTCAAAAATGATGAAAAACAGCGTGTTATAGTATGCCATACTGTATGGGCTATAGCCCATGTTCAAAAATGATGAAAAACGAGGTTATTTTTTTTTTCAAAATTTCAAAAACGATGGGCTATAACCCATGTTTTTTTTTTTTTTCATTTTTTTCAAATCCTCAAAAATGATGAAAAACAGCGTGTTATAGTATGCCGTATGGTATGGGCTATAGCCCATGTTCAAAATGATGAAAAACGAGGTTATTTTTTTTTTCAAAATTTCAAAAAACGATGGGCTATAACCCATGTTTTTTTTTTTTTTTTTTTTTTTCAAATCCTCAAAAATGATGAAAAACAGCGTGTTATAGTATGCCGTATGGTATGGGCTATAGCCCATGTTCAAAAATGATGAAAAACGAGGTTATTTTTTTTTTCAAAATTTAAAAAAACGATGGGCTATAACCCATGTTTGTTTTTTTTTCATTTTTTTCAAATCCTCAAAAATGATGAAAAACAGCGTGTTATAGTATGCCATACTGTATGGGCTATAGCCCATGTTCAAAAATGATGAAAAACGAGGTTATTTTTTTTTTCAAAATTTCAAAAAACGATGGGCTATAACCCATGTTTTTTTTTTTTTCTTTTTTTTCAAATCCTCAAAAATGATGAAAAACAGCGTGTTATAGTATGCCGTATGGTATGGGCTATAGCCCATGTTCAAAAATGATGAAAAACGAGGTTATTTTTTTTTTCAAAATTTCAAAAAACGATGGGCTATAACCCATGTTTTTTTTTTTTTTTTTCATTTTTTTCAAATCCTCAAAAATGATGAAAAACAGCGTGTTATAGTATGCCGTATGGTATGGGCTATAGCCCATGTTCAAAAATGATGAAAAACGAGGTTATTTTTTTTTTCAAAATTTCAAAAAACGATGGGCTATAACCCATGTTTTTTTTTTTTCTCATTTTTATCAAATCCTCAAAAATGATGAAAAACAGCGTGTTATAGTATGCCATACTGTATGGGCTATAGCCATGTTCAAAAATGATGAAAAACAAGGTTATTTTTTTTTTCAAAATTTCAAAAAACGATGGGCTATAACCCATGTTTTTTTTTTTTTTCATTTTTTTCAAATCCTCAAAAATGATGAAAAACAGCGTGTTATAGTATGCCGTATGGTATGGGCTATAGCCCATGTTCAAAAATGATGAAAAACGAGGTTATTTTTTTTTCAAATTTTCAAAAAACGATGGGCCATAACCCATGTTTTTTTTTTTTTTTTTTTTTTTTCAAATCCTCAAAAATGATGAAAAACAGCGTGTTATAGTATGCCGTATGGTATGGGCTATAGCCCATGTTCAAAAATGATGAAAAACGAGGTTATTTTTTTTTTCTAAATTTCAAAAAACGATGGGCTATAACCCATGTTTTTTTTTTTTTTCATTTCTTTCAAATCCTCAAAAATGATGAAAAACAGCGTGTTATAGTATGCCGTATGGTATGGGCTATAGCCCATGTTCAAAAATGATGAAAAACGAGGTTATTTTTTTTTTCAAAATTTCAAAAAACGATGGGCTATAACCCATGTTTTTTTTGTTTTTTTCATTTTTATCAAATCCTCAAAAATGATGAAAAACAGCGTGTTATAGTATGCCATACTGTATGGGCTATAGCCCATGTTAAAAAATGATGAAAAACGAGGTTATTTTTTTTTTCAAAATTTCAAAAAACGATGGGCTATAACCCATGTTTTTTTTTTTTTTCATTTTTTTCAAATCCTCAAAAATGATGAAAAACAGCGTGTTATAGTATGCCGTATGGTATGGGCTATAGCCCATGTTCAAAAATGATGAAAAACGAGGTTATTTTTTTTTTCAAAATTTAAAAAAACGATGGGCTATAACCCATGTTTTTTTTTTTTTTCATTTTTTTCAAATCCTCAAAATGATGAAAAACAGCGTGTTATAGTATGCCGTATGGTATGGGCTATAGCCCATGTTCAAAAATGATGAAAAACGAGGTTATTTTTTTTTTTCAAAATTTCAAAAAACGATGGGCTATAACCCATGTTTTTTTTTTTTTTTTCATTTTTATCAAATCCTCAAAAATTATGAAAAACAGCGTGTTATAGTATGCCATACTGTATGGGCTATAGCCCATGTTAAAAAATGATGAAAAACGAGGTTATTTTTTTTTTCAAAATTTCAAAAAACGATGGGCTATAACCCATGTTTTTTTTTTTTTTCATTTTTTTCAAATCCTCAAAAATGATGAAAAACAGCGTGTTATAGTATGCCGTATGGTATGGGCTATAGCCCATGTTCAAAAATGATGAAAAACGAGGTTATTTCTTTTTTCAAAATTTCAAAAAACGATGGGCTATAACCCATGTTTTTTTTTTTTTTTTCATTTTTTTCAAATCCTCAAAAATGATGAAAAACAGCGTGTTATAGTATGCCGTATGGTATGGGCTATAGCCCATGTTCAAAAATGATGAAAAACGAGGTTATTTTTTTTTTCAAAATTTCAAAAAACGATGGGCTATAACCCATGTTTGTTTTTTTTTTTTCATTTTTTTCAAATCCTCAAAAATGATGAAAAACAGCGTGTTATAGTATGCTGTATGGTATGGGCTATAGCCCATGTTCAAAAATGATGAAAAACGAGGTTATTTTTTTTTCAAAATTTAAAAAAACTATGGGCTATAACCCATGTTTTTTTTTTTTTTTTTTTTTTTCAAATCCTCAAAAATGATGAAAAACAGCGTGTTATAGTATGCCGTATGGTATGGGCTATAGCCCATGTTCAAAAATGATGAAAAACGAGGTTATTTTTTTTTTTCAAAAATTTTCATAAAACGATGGGCTATAACCCATGTTTTTTTTTTTTTTTCATTTTTATCAAATCCTCAAAAATGATGAAAAACAGAGTGTTATAGTATGCCATACTGTATGGGCTATAGCCCATGTTCAAAAATGATGAAAACGAGGTTATTTTTTTTTTCAAAATTTCAAAAAACGATGGGCTATAACCCATGTTTTTTTTTTTTTTTCATTTTTTTCAAATCCTCAAAAATGATGAAAAACAGCGTGTTATAGTATGCCGTATGGTATGGGCTATAGCCCATGTTAAAAAATGATGAAAAACGAGGTTATTTCTTTTTCAAAATTTCAAAAAACGATGGGCTATAACCCATGTTTTTTTTTTTTTTTTCATTTTTTTCAAATCCTCAAAATGATGAAAAACAGCGTGTTATAGTATGCCGTATGGTATGGGCTATAGCCCATGTTCAAAAATGATGAAAAACGAGGTTATTTTATTTTTTTCAAAATTTCAAAAAACGATGGGCTATAACCCATGTTTTTTTTTTTTCTCATTTTTATCAAATCCTCAAAAATGATGAAAAACAGCGTGTTATAGTATGCCATACTGTATGGGCTATAGCCCATGTTCAAAAATGGTGAAAAACGAGGTTATTTTTTTTTTCAAATTTCAAAAAACGATGGGCTATAACCCATGTTTTTTTTTTTCTTTTTTTTTTTCAAATCCTCAAAAATGATGAAAAACAGCGTGTTATAGTATGCCGTATGGTATGGGCTATAGCCCATGTTCAAAAATGATGAAAAACGAGGTTATTTTTTTTTTCAAAATTTCAAAAAACGATGGGCTATAACCCATGTTTTTTTGTTTTTTTTTCATTTTTATCAAATCCTCAAAAATGATGAAAAACAGCGTGTTATAGTATGCCATACTGTATGGGCTATAACCCATGTTCAAAAATGGTGAAAAACGAGGTTATTTTTTTTTTCAAATTTTCAAAAAACGATGGGCTATAACCCATGTTTTTTTTTTTTCTTTTTTTTTTTTCAAATCCTCAAAAATGATGAAAAACAGCGTGTTATAGTATGCCGTATGGTATGGGCTATAGCCATGTTCAAAAATGATGAAAACGAGGTTATTTTTTTTTTCAAAATTTCAAAAAACGATGGGCTATAACCCATGTTTTTTTGTTTTTTTTTTCATTTTTATCAAATCCTCAAAAATGATGAAAAACAGCGTGTTATAGTATGCCATACTGTATGGGCTATAACCATGTTCAAAAATGATGAAAAACGAGGTTATTTTTTTTTTCAAAATTTCAAAAAAACGATGGGCTATAACCCATGTTTTTTTTTTTTTTCATTTTTTTCAAATCTTCAAAAATGATGAAAAACAGCGTGTTATAGTATGCCGTATGGTATGGGCTATAGCCCATGTTCAAAAATGATGAAAAACGAGGTTATGTTTTTTTTCAAAATTTCAAAAAACGATGGGCTATAACCCATGTTTTTTTTTTTTTTTTCATTTTTATCAAATCCTCAAAAATGATTAAAAACAGCGTGTTATAGTATGCCATACTGTATGGGCTATAGCCCATGTTCAAAAATGATGAAAAACGAGGTTATTTTTTTTTTTCAAAATTTCAAAAAACGATGGGCTATAACCCATGTTTTTTTTTTTTTTCATTTTTTTCAAATCTCAAAAATGATGAAAAACATCGTGTTATAGTATGCCGTATGGTATGGGCTATAGCCCATGTTCAAAAATGATGAAAAACTAGGTTATTTTTTTTTTCAAAATTTCAAAAAACGATGGGCTATAACCCATGTTTTTGTTTTTTTTTCATTTTTTTCAAATCCTCAAAAATGATGAAAAACAGCGTGTTATAGTATGCCGTATGGTATGGGCTATAGCCCATGTTAAAAAATGATGAAAAACGAGGTTATTCTTTTTTTTCAAAATTTCAAAAAACGATGGGCTATAACCCATGTTTTTTTTTTTTTTCATTTTTTTCAAATCCTCAAAAATGATGAAAAACAGCGTGTTATAGTATGCCATACTGTATGGGCTATAGCCCATGTTCAAAAATGATGAAAAACGAGGTTTTTTTTTTTTTCAAAATTTCAAAAAACGATGGGCTATAACCCATGTTTTTTTTTTTTTCATTTTTTTCAAATCCTCAAAAATGATGAAAAACATCGTGTTATAGTATGCCGTATGGTATGGGCTATAGCCCATGTTCAAAAATGATGAAAAACGAGGTTATTTTATTTTTTTCAAAATTTCAAAAAACGATGGGCTATAACCCATGTTTTTTTTTTTTCTCATTTTTATCAAATCCTCAAAAATGATGAAAAACAGCGTGTTATAGTATGCCATACTGTATGGGCTATAGCCCATGTTCAAAAATGGTGAAAAACGAGGTTATTTTTTTTTTCAAATTTTCAAAAAACGATGGGCTATAACCCATGTTTTTTTTTTTTGTTTTTTTTTTTTCAAATCCTCAAAAATGATGAAAAACAGCGTGTTATAGTATGCCGTATGGTATGGGCTATAGCCCATGTTCAAAAATGATGAAAAACGAGGTTATTTTTTTTTTCAAAATTTCAAAAAACGATGGGCTATAACCCATGTTTTTGTTTTTTTTCATTTTTTTCAAATCCTCAAAAATGATGAAAAACAGCGTGTTATAGTATGCCATACTGTATGGGCTATAGCCCATGTTCAAAAATGATGAAAAACGAGGTTATTTTTTTTTTTCAAAATTTCAAAAAACGATGGGCTATAACCCATGTTTTTTTTTTTTTTCATTTTTTTCAAATCCTCAAAAATGATGAAAAACATCGTGTTATAGTATGCCGTATGGTATGGGCTATAGCCCATGTTCAAAAATGATGAAAAACGAGGTTATTTTTTTTTTTCAAAATTTCAAAAAACGATGGGCTATAACCCATGTTTTTTTTTTTTTTTCATTTTTTTCAAATCCTCAAAAATGATGAAAAACATCGTGTTATAGTATGCCGTATGGTATGGGCTATAGCCCATGTTCAAAAATGATGAAAAACGAGGTTATTTTTTTTTTCAAAATTTCAAAAAACGATGGGCTATAACCCATGTTTTTTTTTTTTTTTCATTTTTTTCAAATCCTCAAAAATGATGAAAAACAGCGTGTTATAGTATGCCGTATGGTATGGGCTATAGCCCATGTTCAAAAATGATGAAAAACGAGGGTTTTTTTTTCTTCAAATTTTCAAAAAACGATGGGCTATAACCCATGTTTTTTTTTTTTTCCATTTTTTTCAAATCCTCAAAAATGATGAAAAACAGCGTGTTATAGTATGCCGTATGGTATGGGCTATAGCCCATGTTCAAAAATGATGAAAAACGAGGTTATTTTTTTTTTCAAAATTTCAAAAAACGATGGGCTATAACCCATGTTTTTTTTTTTTTTTAATTTTTTTCAAATCCTCAAAAATGATGAAAAACAGCGTGTTATAGTATGCCGTATGGTATGGGCTATAGCCCATGTTCAAAAATGATGAAAAACGAGGTTATTTTTTTTTTCAAATTTTCAAAAAACGATGGGCTATAACCCATGTTTTTTTTTTTTTTCATTTTTTTCAAATCCTCAAAAATGATGAAAAACAGCGTGTTATAGTATGCCGTATGGTATGGGCTATAGCCCATGTTCAAAAATGATGAAAAACGAGGTTTTTTTTTTTCAAATTTTCAAAAAACGATGGGCTATAACCCATGTTTTTTTTTTTTTTTTTTTTTTTTATCAAATCCTCAAAAATGATGAAAAACAGCGTGTTATAGTATGCCATACTGTATGGGCTATAGCCCATGTTCAAAAATGATGAAAAACGAGGTTATTTTTTTTTTCAAAATTTCAAAAAACGATGGGCTATAACCCATGTTTTTTTTTTTTTTCATTTTTTTCAAATCCTCAAAAATGATGAAAAACAGCGTGTTATAGTATGCCGTATGGTATGGGCTATAGCCCATGTTCAAAAATGATGAAAAACGAGGTTATTTTTTTTTTCAAAATTTCAAAAAACGATGGGCTATAACCCATGTTTTTTTTTTTTTTTCATTTTTTTTCAAATCCTCAAAAATGATGAAAAACAGCGTGTTATAGTATGCCGTATGGTATGGGCTATAGCCCATGTTCAAAAATGATGAAAAACGAGGTTATTTTTTTTTTCAAAATTTCAAAAAACGATGGGCTATAACCCATGTTTTTTTTTTTTTTCTTTTTTTTCAAATCCTCAAAAATGATGAAAAACAGCGTGTTATAGTATGCCGTATGGTATGGGCTATAGCCCATGTTCAAAAATGATGAAAAACGAGGTTATTTTTTTTTTCAAAATTTCAAAAAACGATGGGCTATAACCCATGTTTTTTTGTTTTTTTTTCATTTTTATCAAATCCTCAAAAATGATGAAAAACAGCGTGTTATAGTATGCCATACTGTATGGGCTATAGCCCATGTTCAAAAATGATGAAAAACGAGGTTATTTTTTTTTTCAAAATTTCAAAAAACGATGGGCTATAACCCATGTTTTTTTTTTTTTTTCATTTTTTTCAAATCCTCAAAAATGATGAAAAACAGCGTGTTATAGTATGCCGTATGGTATGGGCTATAGCCCATGTTCAAAAATGATGAAAAACGAGGTTATTTTTTTTTTCAAAATTTCAAAAAACGATGGGCTATAACCCATGTTTTTTTTTTTTTTTTCATTTTTATCAAATCCTCAAAAATGATGAAAAACAGCGTGTTATAGTATGCCGTATGGTATGGGCTATAGCCCATGTTCAAAAATGATGAAAAACGAGGTTATTTTTTTTTTCAAAATTTAAAAAAACGATGGGCTATAACCCATGTTTTTTTTTTTTTTTCATTTTTTTCAAATCCTCAAAAATGATGAAAAACAGCGTGTTATAGTATGCCGTATGGTATGGGCTATAGCCCATGTTCAAAAATGATGAAAAACGAGGTTATTTTTTTTTTCAAAATTTCAAAAAACGATGGGCTATAACCCATGTTTTTTTTTTTTTTTCATTTTTTTCAAATCCTCAAAAATGATGAAAAACAGCGTGTTATAGTATGCCGTATGGTATGGGCTATAGCCCATGTTCAAAAATGATGAAAAACGAGGTTATTTTTTTTTTCAAAATTTAAAAAAACGATGGGCTATAACCCATGTTTTTTTTTTTTTTTTTTTTTCAAATCCTCAAAAATGATGAAAAACAGAGTGTTATAGTATGCCGTATGGTATGGGCTATAGCCCATGTTCAAAAATGATGAAAAACGAGGTAATTGTTTTTTTCAAAATTTCAAAAAACGATGGGCTATAACCCATGTTTTTTTTTTTCTCATTTTTATCAAATCCTCAAAAATGATGAAAAACAGCGTGTTATAGTATGCCATACTGTATGGGCTATAGCCCATGTTCAAAAATGATGAAAAACGAGGTTATTCTTTTTTTCAAAATTTCAAAAAACGATGGGCTATAACCCATGTTTTTTTTTTTTTTTTTTTTTTTTTCAAATCCTCAAAAATGATGAAAAACAGCGTGTTATAGTATGCCGTATGGTATGGGCTATAGCCCATGTTCAAAAATGATGAAAAACGAGGTTATTTTTTTTTTCAAAATTTCAAAAAACGATGGGCTATAACCCATGTTTTTTTTTTTTTTCATTTTTTTCAAATCCTCAAAAATGATGAAAAACAGCGTGTTATAGTATGCCGTATGGTATGGGCTATAGCCCATGTTCAAAAATGATGAAAAACGAGGTTATTTTTTTTTTCAAAATTTCAAAAAACGATGGGCTATAACCCATGTTTTTTTTTTTCTCATTTTTATCAAATCCTCAAAAATGATGAAAAACAGCGTGTTATAGTATGCCATACTGTATGGGCTATAGCCCATGTTCAAAAATGATGAAAAACGAGGTTATTCTTTTTTTCAAAATTTCAAAAAACGATGGGCTATAACCCATGTTTTTTTTTTTTTTTCATTTTTTTTCAAATCCTCAAAAATGATGAAAAACAGCGTGTTATAGTATGCCGTATGGTATGGGCTATATAGCCCATGTTCAAAAATGATGAAAAACGAGGTTATTTTTTTTTTCAAAATTTAAAAAAACGATGGGCTATAACCCATGTTTTTTTTTTTTTTTCATTTTTTTCAAATCCTCAAAAATGATGAAAAACAGCGTGTTATAGTATGCCGTATGGTATGGGCTATAGCCCATGTTCAAAAATGATGAAAAACGAGGTTATTTATTTTTTCAAAATTTCAAAAAACGATGGTCTATAACCCATGTTTTTTTTTTTTTCATTTTTTTCAAATCCTCAAAAATGATGAAAAACAGTGTGTTATAGTATGCCGTATGGTATGGGCTATAGCCCATGTTCAAAAATGATGAAAAACGAGGTTATTTTTTTTTTCAAAATTTCAAAAAACGATGGGCTATAACCCATGTTTTTTTTTTTTTTTTTCATTTTTATCAAATCCTCAAAAATGATGAAAAACAGCGTGTTATAGTATGCCATACTGTATGGGCTATAGCCCATGTTCAAAAATGATGAAAAACGAGGTTATTTTTTTTTTCAAAATTTCAAAAAACGATGGGCTATAACCCATGTTTTTTTTTTTTTTTCATTTTTTTCAAATCCTCAAAAATGATGAAAAACAGCGTGTTATAGTATGCCGTATGGTATGGGCTATAGCCCATGTTCAAAAATGATGAAAAACGAGGTTATTTTTTTTTTCAAAATTTCAAAAAACGATGGGCTATATGTTTTTTTTTTTTTTTCATTTTTTTCAAATCCTCAAAAATGATGAAAAACAGCGTGTTATAGTATGCCGTATGGTATGGGCTATATAGCCCATGTTCAAAAATGATGAAAAACGAGGTTATTTTTTTTTTCAAAATTAAAAAAAACGATGGGCTATAACCCATGTTTTTTTTTTTTTCATTTTTTTCAAATCCTCAAAAATGATGAAAAACAGCGTGTTATAGTATGCCGTATGGTATGGGCTATAGCCCATGTTCAAAAATGATGAAAAACGAGGTTATTTCTTTTTTCAAAATTTCAAAAAACGATGGTCTATAACCCATGTTTTTTTTTTTTTCATTTTTTTCAAATCCTCAAAAATGATGAAAAACAGTGTGTTATAGTATGCCGTATGGTATGGGCTATAGCCCATGTTCAAAAATGATGAAAAACGAGGTAATTGTTTTTTTCAAAATTTCAAAAAACGATGGGCTATAACCCATGTTTTTTTTTTTCTCATTTTTATCAAATCCTCAAAAATGATGAAAAACAGCGTGTTATAGTATGCCATACTGTATGGGCTATAGCCCATGTTCAAAAATGATGAAAAACGAGGTTATTCTTTTTTTCAAAATTTCAAAAAACGATGGGCTATAACCCATGTTTTTTTTTTTTTTTTTTTTTTTTTCAAATCCTCAAAAATGATGAAAAACAGCGTGTTATAGTATGCCGTATGGTATGGGCTATAGCCCATGTTCAAAAATGATGAAAAACGAGGTTATTTTTTTTTTCAAAATTTCAAAAAACGATGGGCTATAACCCATGTTTTTTTTTTTTTTCATTTTTTTCAAATCCTCAAAAATGATGAAAAACAGCGTGTTATAGTATGCCGTATGGTATGGGCTATAGCCCATGTTCAAAAATGATGAAAAACGAGGTTATTTTTTTTTTCAAAATTTCAAAAAACGATGGGCTATAACCCATGTTTTTTTTTTTCTCATTTTTATCAAATCCTCAAAAATGATGAAAAACAGCGTGTTATAGTATGCCATACTGTATGGGCTATAGCCCATGTTCAAAAATGATGAAAAACGAGGTTATTCTTTTTTTCAAAATTTCAAAAAACGATGGGCTATAACCCATGTTTTTTTTTTTTTTTCATTTTTTTTCAAATCCTCAAAAATGATGAAAAACAGCGTGTTATAGTATGCCGTATGGTATGGGCTATATAGCCCATGTTCAAAAATGATGAAAAACGAGGTTATTTTTTTTTTCAAAATTTAAAAAAACGATGGGCTATAACCCATGTTTTTTTTTTTTTTTCATTTTTTTCAAATCCTCAAAAATGATGAAAAACAGCGTGTTATAGTATGCCGTATGGTATGGGCTATAGCCCATGTTCAAAAATGATGAAAAACGAGGTTATTTTTTTTTTCAAAATTTCAAAAAACGATGGTCTATAACCCATGTTTTTTTTTTTTTCATTTTTTTCAAATCCTCAAAAATGATGAAAAACAGTGTGTTATAGTATGCCGTATGGTATGGGCTATAGCCCATGTTCAAAAATGATGAAAAACGAGGTTATTTTTTTTTTCAAAATTTCAAAAAACGATGGGCTATAACCCATGTTTTTTTTTTTTTTTTTCATTTTTATCAAATCCTCAAAAATGATGAAAAACAGCGTGTTATAGTATGCCATACTGTATGGGCTATAGCCCATGTTCAAAAATGATGAAAAACGAGGTTATTTTTTTTTTCAAAATTTCAAAAAACGATGGGCTATAACCCATGTTTTTTTTTTTTTTTCATTTTTTTCAAATCCTCAAAAATGATGAAAAACAGCGTGTTATAGTATGCCGTATGGTATGGGCTATAGCCCATGTTCAAAAATGATGAAAAACGAGGTTATTTTTTTTTTCAAAATTTCAAAAAACGATGGGCTATATGTTTTTTTTTTTTTTTCATTTTTTTCAAATCCTCAAAAATGATGAAAAACAGCGTGTTATAGTATGCCGTATGGTATGGGCTATATAGCCCATGTTCAAAAATGATGAAAAACGAGGTTATTTTTTTTTTCAAAATTAAAAAAAACGATGGGCTATAACCCATGTTTTTTTTTTTTTCATTTTTTTCAAATCCTCAAAAATGATGAAAAACAGCGTGTTATAGTATGCCGTATGGTATGGGCTATAGCCCATGTTCAAAAATGATGAAAAACGAGGTTATTTCTTTTTTCAAAATTTCAAAAAACGATGGTCTATAACCCATGTTTTTTTTTTTTTCATTTTTTTCAAATCCTCAAAAATGATGAAAAACAGTGTGTTATAGTATGCCGTATGGTATGGGCTATAGCCCATGTTCAAAAATGATGAAAAACGAGGTTATTTTTTTTTTCAAAATTTCAAAAAACGATGGGCTATAACCCATGTTTTTTTTTTTTTTTTTTTCATTTTTATCAAATCCTCAAAAATGATGAAAAACAGCGTGTTATAGTATGCCATACTGTATGGGCTATAGCCCATGTTCAAAAATGATGAAAAACGAGGTTATTTTTTTTTTCAAAATTTCAAAAAACGATGGCTACAACCCATGTTTTTTTTTTTTTTTCATTTTTTTCAAATCCTCAAAAATGATGAAAAACAGCGTGTTATAGTATGCCGTATGGTATGGGCTATAGCCCATGTTCAAAAATGATGAAAAACGAGGTTATTTTTTTTTTCAAAATTTCAAAAAACGATGGGCTATATGTTTTTTTTTTTTTTTCATTTTTTTCAAATCCTCAAAAATGATGAAAAACAGCGTGTTATAGTATGCCGTATGGTATGGGCTATATAGCCCATGTTCAAAAATGATGAAAAACGAGGTTATTTTTTTTTTTCAAAATTTAAAAAAACGATGGGCTATAACCCATGTTTTTTTTTTTTTTCATTTTTTTCAAATCCTCAAAAATGATGAAAAACAGCGTGTTATAGTATGCCGTATGGTATGGGCTATAGCCCATGTTCAAAAATGATGAAAAACGAGGTTATTTCTTTTTCAAAATTTCAAAAAACGATGGGCTATAACCCATGTTTTTTTTTTTTTTTCATTTTTTTCAAATCCTCAAAAATGATGAAAAACAGCGTGTTATAGTATGCCGTATGGTATGGGCTATATAGCCCATGTTCAAAAATGATGAAAAACGAGGTTATTTTTTTTTTTCAAAATTTAAAAAAACGATGGGCTATAACCCATGTTTTTTTGTTTTTTTCATTTTTTTCAAATCCTCAAAAATGATGAAAAACAGCGTGTTATAGTATGCCGTATGGTATGGGCTATAGCCCATGTTCAAAAATGATGAAAAACGAGGTTATTTTTTTTTTCAAAATTTCAAAAAACGATGGTCTATAACCCATGTTTTTTTTTTTTTCATTTTTTTCAAATCCTCAAAAATGATGAAAAACAGTGTGTTATAGTATGCCGTATGGTATGGGCTATAGCTCATGTTCAAAAATGATGAAAAACGAGGTTATTTTTTTTTTCAAAATTTCAAAAAACGATGGGCTATAACCCATGTTTTTTTTTTTTTTTTTCATTTTTATCAAATCCTCAAAAATGATGAAAAACAGCGTGTTATAGTATGCCATACTGTATGGGCTATAGCCCATGTTCAAAAATGATGAAAAACGAGGTTATTTTTTTTTTCAAAATTTCAAAAAACGATGGGCTATAACCCATGTTTTTTTTTTTTTTTCATTTTTTTCAAATCCTCAAAAATGATGAAAAACAGCGTGTTATAGTATGCCGTATGGTATGGGCTATAGCCCATGTTCAAAAATGATGAAAAACGAGGTTTTTTTTTTTTCCAAAATTTCAAAAAACGATAGGCTATAACCCATGTTTTTTTTTTTTTTTCATTTTTTTCAAATCCTCAAAAATGATGAAAAACAGCGTGTTATAGTATGCCGTATGGTATGGGCTATATAGCCCATGTTCAAAAATGATGAAAAACGAGGTTATTTTTTTTTTCAAAATTTAAAAAAACGATGGGCTATAACCCATGTTTTTTTTTTTTTTCATTTTTTTCAAATCCTCAAAAATGATGAAAAACAGCGTGTTATAGTATGCCGTATGGTATGGGCTATAGCCCATGTTCAAAAATGATGAAAAACGAGGTTATTTTTTTTCAAAATTTCAAAAAACGATGGGCTATAACCCATGGTTTTTTTTTTTTTTTCATTTTTTTCAAATCCTCAAAAATGATGAAAAACAGCGTGTTATAGTATGCCGTATGGTATGGGCTATAGCCCATGTTCAAAAATGATGAAAAACGAGGTTATTTTTTTTTTCAAAATTTCAAAAAACGATGGGCTATAACCCATGTTTTTTTTTTTTTTTTTCATTTTTATCAAATCCTCAAAAATGATGAAAAACAGCGTGTTATAGTATGCCATACTGTATGGGCTATAGCCCATGTTCAAAAATGATGAAAAACGAGGTTATTTTTTTTTTCAAAATTTCAAAAAACGATGGGCTATAACCCATGTTTTTTTTTTTTTTTCATTTTTTTCAAATCCTCAAAAATGATGAAAAACAGCGTGTTATAGTATGCCGTATGGTATGGGCTATAGCCCATGTTCAAAAATGATGAAAAACGAGTTTTTTTTTTTTTCCAAAATTTCAAAAAACGATAGGCTATAACCCATGTTTTTTTTTTTTTTTCATTTTTTTCAAATCCTCAAAAATGATGAAAAACAGCGTGTTATAGTATGCCGTATGGTATGGGCTATATAGCCCATGTTCAAAAATGATGAAAAACGAGGTTATTTTTTTTTTCAAAATTTAAAAAAACGATGGGCTATAACCCATGTTTTTTTTTTTTTTCATTTTTTTCAAATCCTCAAAAATGATGAAAAACAGCGTGTTATAGTATGCCGTATGGTATGGGCTATAGCCCATGTTCAAAAATGATGAAAAACGAGGTTATTTTTTTTCAAAATTTCAAAAAACGATGGGCTATAACCCATGGTTTTTTTTTTTTTTTCATTTTTTTCAAATCCTCAAAAATGATGAAAAACAGCGTGTTATAGTATGCCGTATGGTATGGGCTATAGCCCATGTTCAAAAATGATGAAAAACGAGGTTATTTTTTTTCTTCAAAATTTCAAAAAACGATGGGCTATAACCCATGTTTTTTTTTTTTTTTTTCATTTTTATCAAATCCTCAAAAATGATGAAAAACAGCGTGTTATAGTATGCCATACTGTATGGGCTATAGCCCATGTTCAAAAATGATGAAAAACGAGGTTATTTTTTTTTTCAAAATTTCAAAAAACGATGGGCTACAACCCATGTTTTTTTTTTTTTTTCATTTTTTTCAAATCCTCAAAAATGATGAAAAACAGCGTGTTATAGTATGCCGTATGGTATGGGCTATAGCCCATGTTCAAAAATGATGAAAAACGAGGTTATTTTTTTTTTCAAAATTTCAAAAAACGATGGGCTATATGTTTTTTTTTTTTTTTCATTTTTTTCAAATCCTCAAAAATGATGAAAAACAGCGTGTTATAGTATGCCGTATGGTATGGGCTATATAGCCCATGTTCAAAAATGATGAAAAACGAGGTTATTTTTTTTTTTCAAAATTTAAAAAAACGATGGGCTATAACCCATGTTTTTTTTTTTTTTCATTTTTTTCAAATCCTCAAAAATGATGAAAAACAGCGTGTTATAGTATGCCGTATGGTATGGGCTATAGCCCATGTTCAAAAATGATGAAAAACGAGGTTATTTCTTTTTTCAAAATTTCAAAAAACGATGGGCTATAACCCATGTTTTTTTTTTTTTTTCATTTTTTTCAAATCCTCAAAAATGATGAAAAACAGCGTGTTATAGTATGCCGTATGGTATGGGCTATATAGCCCATGTTCAAAAATGATGAAAAACGAGGTTATTTTTTTTTTTCAAAATTTAAAAAAACGATGGGCTATAACCCATGTTTTTTTTTTTTTTTCATTTTTTTCAAATCCTCAAAAATGATGAAAAACAGCGTGTTATAGTATGCCGTATGGTATGGGCTATAGCCCATGTTCAAAAATGATGAAAAACGAGGTTATTTTTTTTTTCAAAATTTCAAAAAACGATGGTCTATAACCCATGTTTTTTTTTTTTTCATTTTTTTCAAATCCTCAAAAATGATGAAAAACAGTGTGTTATAGTATGCCGTATGGTATGGGCTATAGCCCATGTT
This sequence comes from Protomyctophum parallelum, assembly GCF_964188405.1. Taxonomy (NCBI): domain Eukaryota; kingdom Metazoa; phylum Chordata; class Actinopteri; order Myctophiformes; family Myctophidae; genus Protomyctophum; species Protomyctophum parallelum. The sequence goes on along the minus strand of NC_139713.1, from coordinate 1,806,905 downwards.
CAAAAATGATGAAAAACGAGGTTATTTTTTTTTTCAAAATTTCAAAAAACGATGGGCTATAACCCATGTTTTTTTTTTTTTTTTTCATTTTTATCAAATCCTCAAAAATGATGAAAAACAGCGTGTTATAGTATGCCATACTGTATGGGCTATAGCCCATGTTCAAAAATGATGAAAAACGAGGTTATTTTTTTTTTCAAAATTTCAAAAAACGATGGGCTATAACCCATGTTTTTTTTTTTTTTTCATTTTTTTCAAATCCTCAAAAATGATGAAAAACAGCGTGTTATAGTATGCCGTATGGTATGGGCTATAGCCCATGTTCAAAAATGATGAAAAACGAGGTTTTTTTTTTTTCCAAAATTTCAAAAAACGATAGGCTATAACCCATGTTTTTTTTTTTTTTTCATTTTTTTCAAATCCTCAAAAATGATGAAAAACAGCGTGTTATAGTATGCCGTATGGTATGGGCTATATAGCCCATGTTCAAAAATGATGAAAAACGAGGTTATTTTTTTTTTCAAAATTTAAAAAAACGATGGGCTATAACCCATGTTTTTTTTTTTTTTCATTTTTTTCAAATCCTCAAAAATGATGAAAAACAGCGTGTTATAGTATGCCGTATGGTATGGGCTATAGCCCATGTTCAAAAATGATGAAAAACGAGGTTATTTTTTTTCAAAATTTCAAAAAACGATGGGCTATAACCCATGGTTTTTTTTTTTTTTTCATTTTTTTCAAATCCTCAAAAATGATGAAAAACAGCGTGTTATAGTATGCCGTATGGTATGGGCTATAGCCCATGTTCAAAAATGATGAAAAACGAGGTTATTTTTTTTTTCAAAATTTCAAAAAACGATGGGCTATAACCCATGTTTTTTTTTTTTTTTTTCATTTTTATCAAATCCTCAAAAATGATGAAAAACAGCGTGTTATAGTATGCCATACTGTATGGGCTATAGCCCATGTTCAAAAATGATGAAAAACGAGGTTATTTTTTTTTTCAAAATTTCAAAAAACGATGGGCTATAACCCATGTTTTTTTTTTTTTTTCATTTTTTTCAAATCCTCAAAAATGATGAAAAACAGCGTGTTATAGTATGCCGTATGGTATGGGCTATAGCCCATGTTCAAAAATGATGAAAAACGAGGTTTTTTTTTTTTCCAAAATTTCAAAAAACGATAGGCTATAACCCATGTTTTTTTTTTTTTTTCATTTTTTTCAAATCCTCAAAAATGATGAAAAACAGCGTGTTATAGTATGCCGTATGGTATGGGCTATATAGCCCATGTTCAAAAATGATGAAAAACGAGGTTATTTTTTTTTTCAAAATTTAAAAAAACGATGGGCTATAACCCATGTTTTTTTTTTTTTTCATTTTTTTCAAATCCTCAAAAATGATGAAAAACAGCGTGTTATAGTATGCCGTATGGTATGGGCTATAGCCCATGTTCAAAAATGATGAAAAACGAGGTTATTTTTTTTCAAAATTTCAAAAAACGATGGGCTATAACCCATGTTTTTTTTTTTTTTTTCATTTTTATCAAATCCTCAAAAATGATGAAAAACAGCGTGTTATAGTATGCCATACTGTATGGGCTATAGCCCATGTTCAAAAATGATGAAAAACGAGGTTATTTTTTTTTCCAAAATTTCAAAAAACGATGGGCTATAACCCATGTTTTTTTTTTCTTTCATTTTTTTCAAATCCTCAAAAATGATGAAAAACAGCGTGTTATAGTATGCCGTATGGTATGGGCTATAGCCCATGTTCAAAAATGATGAAAAACGAGGTTATTTTTTTTTTCAAAATTTCAAAAAACGATGGGCTATAACCCATGTTTTTTTTTTTTTTTTCATTTTTATCAAATCCTCAAAAATGATGAAAAACAGCGTGTTATAGTATGCCATACTGTATGGGCTATAGCCCATGTTCAAAAATGATGAAAAACGAGGTTATTTTTTTTTTCAAAATTTCAAAAAACGATGGGCTATAACCCATGTTTTTTTTTTCTTTCATTTTTTTCAAATCCTCAAAAATGATGAAAAACAGCGTGTTATAGTATGCCGTATGGTATGGGCTATAGCCCATGTTCAAAAATGATGAAAAACGAGGTTATTTTTTTTTTCAAAATTTCAAAAAACGATGGGCTATAACCCATGTTTTTTTTTTTTTTTCATTTTTATCAAATCCTCAAAAATGATGAAAAACAGCGTGTTATAGTATGCCATACTGTATGGGCTATAGCCCATGTTCAAAAATGATGAAAAACGAGGTTATTTTTTTTTTCAAAATTTCAAAAAACGATGGGCTATAACCCATGTTTTTTTTTTCTTTCATTTTTTTCAAATCCTCAAAAATGATGAAAAACAGCGTGTTATAGTATGCCGTATGGTATGGGCTATAGCCCATGTTCAAAAATGATGAAAAACGAGGTTATTTTCTTTTTCAAAATTTCAAAAAACGATGGGCTATAACCCATGGTTTTTTTTTTTTTTTCATTTTTATCAAATCCTCAAAAATGATGAAAAACAGCGTGTTATAGTATGCCATACTGTATGGGCTATAGCCCATGTTCAAAAATGATGAAAAACTAGGTTATTTTTTTTTTCAAAATTTCAAAAAACGATGGGCTATAACCCATGTTTTTTTTTTTTTCCATTTTTTCCAAATCCTCAAAAATGATGAAAAACAGCGTGTTATAGTATGCCGTATGGTATGGGCTATAGCCCATGTTCAAAAATGATGAAAAACGAGGTAATTTCTTTTTTCAAAATTTCAAAAAACGATACCCATGTTTTTTTTTTTTTTCATTTTTTTCAAATCCTCAAAAATGATGAAAAACAGCGTGTTATAGTATGCCGTATGGTATGGGCTATAGCCCATGTTCAAAAATGATGAAAAACGAGGTTATTTTTTTTTTCAAAATTTCAAAAAACGATGGGCTATAACCCATGTTTTTTTTTTTTTTTTCATTTTTATCAAATCCTCAAAAATGATGAAAAACAGCGTGTTATAGTATGCCATACTGTATGGGCTTAAGCCCATGTTCAAAAATGATGAAAAACTAGGTTATTTTTTTTTTCAAAATTTCAAAAAACGATGGGCTATAACCCATGTTTTTTTTAAATTTTGATTTTTTTTTTAAATCCTCAAAAATGATGAAAAACAGCGTGTTATAGTATGCCATACTGTATGGGCTTAAGCCCATGTTCAAAAATGATGAAAAACGAGGCTAATTTTTTTTTTTCAAAATTTCAAAAAACGATGGGCTATAACCCATGTTTTTTTTTATTTAGATTTTTTTTCAAATCCTCAAAAATGATGAAAAACGGCGTGCTATAGTATGCCGAACGGTAGGGGCTATAGCCCATGTTCAAAAATGATGAAAAACGAGGTTAATTTTTTTTTCAAAATTTCAAAAAACGATGGGCTATAACCCATGTTTTTTGAAATTTAGATTTTTTTCAAATCCTCAAAAATGATGAAAAACGGCGTGCTATAGTATGCCGAACGGTAGGGGCTATAGCCCATGTTCAAAAATGATGAAAAACGAGGCTAATTTTTTTTTCAAAATTTCATAAAACGATGGGCTATAACCCATGTTTTTTGAAATTTTGAAATTTTTTCAAATCCTCAAAAATGATGAAAAACGGCGTGCTATAGTTTGCCGAACGGTAGGGGCTATAGCCCATGTTCAAAAATGATGAAAAACGAGGTTAAAAAAAACATTCAAAATTTCAAAAAACGATGGGCTATAACCCATGTTTTTTTAAATTTTGAATTTTTTTCAAATCCTCAAAAATGATGAAAAACGGCGTGCTATAGTATGCCGAACGGTAGGGGCTATAGCCCATGTTCAAAAATGATGAAAAACGAGGCTATTTTTTTTTTCAAAATTTCAAAAAAACGATGGGCTATAACCCATGTTTTTTGAAATTTTTATTTTTTTTCAAATCCTCAAAAATGATGAAAAACGGCGTGCTATAGTATGCCGAACGGTGAATGATGAAAAACGAGGTTATTTTTTTTTTTCAAAATTTCAAAAAACGATGGGCTATAACCCATGTTTTTGAAATTTTGAAATTTTTTAAAATCCTCAAAAATGATGAAAAACGGCGTGCTATAGTATGCCGAACGGTAGGGGCTATAGCCCATGTTCAAAAATGATGAAAAACGAGGCTAAAAGAAAAATTCAAATTTTCAAAAAACGATGGGCTATAACCCATGTTTTTTGAAATTTTGAATTTTTTTCAAATCCTCAAAAATGATGAAAAATGGCGTGCTATAGTATGCCGAACGGTAGGGGCTATAGCCCATGTTCAAAAATGATGAAAAACGAGGTTAAAAAAAACATTCAAATTTTCAAAAAACGATGGGCTATAACCCATGTTTTTTGATTTTTTTTTTTTTTTTTTCAAATCCTCAAAAATGATGAAAAACGGCGTGCTATAGTATGCCGTACGGTAGGGGCTATGTAGCCCATGTTCAAAAATGATGAAAAACGAGGCTAATTTTTTTTTTCAAAATTTCAAAAAACGATGGGCCCATGTTTTTTGAAATTTTGATTTTTTTTCAAATCCTCAAAAATGATGAAAAACGGCGTGCTATAGTATGCCGAACGGTAGGGGCTATAGCCCATGTTCAAAAATGATGAAAAACGAGGTTAAAAAAAACATTCAAATTTTCAAAAAACGATGGGCTATAACCCATGTTTTTGGATTTTTTTTTTTTTTTTCAAATCCTCAAAAATGATGAAAAAACGGCGTGCTATAGTATGCCGTACGGTAGGGGCTATATAGCCCATGTTCAAAAATAATGAAAAACGAGGTTAAAAAAAAATCAAAATTTCAAAAAACGATGGGCTATAACCCATGTTTTTTGAAATTTTGAATTTTTTTCAAATCCTCAAAAATGATGAAAAACGGCGTGCTATAGTTTGCCGAACGGTAGGGGCTATAGCCCATGTTCAAAAATGATGAAAAACGAGGTTAAAAAAAACATTCAAAATTTCAAAAAACGATGGGCTATAACCCATGTTTTTTTTTATTTTGAATTTTTTTCAAATCCTCAAAAATGATGAAAAACGGCGTGCTATAGTATGCCGAACGGTAGGGGCTATAGCCCATGTTCAAAAATTCAAAAAACGAGGCTAAAAAAAAAATCAAAAAACGATGGGCTATAACCCATGTTTTTTTAAATTTAATTTTTTTTTTAAATCCTCAAAAATGATGAAAAACGGCGTGCTATAGTATGCCGAACGGTAGGGGCTATAGCCCATGTTCAAAAATGATGAAAAACGAGGCTATTTTTTTTTTCAAAATTTCAAAAAAACGATGGGCTATAACCCATGTTTTTTGAAATTTAGAATTTTTTTCAAATCCTCAAAAATGATGAAAAACGGCGTGCTATAGTATGCCGAACGGTAGGGGCTATAGCCCATGTTCAAAAATGATGAAAAACAAGGTTAATTTTTTTTTTCAAAATTTCAAAAAACGATGGGCTATAACCCATGTTTTTTGAAATTTTGAATTTTTTTCAAATCCTCAAAAATGATCAAAAACGGCGTGCTATAGTATGCCGAACGGTAGGGGCTATAGCCCATGTTCAAAAATGATGAAAAACGAGGCTAAAAGAAAATTTCAAAATTTCAAAAAACGATGGGCTATAACCCATGTTTTTTGAAATTTTGAATTTTTTTCAAATCCTCAAAAATGATGAAAAACGGCGTGCTATAGTATGCCGAACGGTAGGGGCTATAGCCCATGTTCAAAAATGATGAAAAACGAGGCTAATTTTTTTTTTTTAAATTTCAAAAAACGATGGGCTATAACCCATGTTTTTTGAAATTTTGAGATTTTTTCAAATCCTCAAAAATGATGAAAAACGGCGCGCTATAGTTTGCCGAACGGTAGGGGCTATAGCCCATGTTCAAAAATGATGAAAAACGAGGTTAAAAAAAACATTCAAATTTTCAAAAAACGATGGGCTATAACCCATGTTTTTTGATTTTTTTTTTTTTTTTTTTAATCCTCAAAAATGATGAAAAACGGCGTGCTATAGTATGCCGTACGGTAGGGGCTATATAGCCCATGTTCAAAAATGATGAAAAACGAGGCAAATGTTTTTTTTCAAAATTTCAAAAAACGATGGGCCCATGTTTTTTGAAATTTTGATTTTTTTTCAAATCCTCAAAAATGATGAAAAACGGCGTGCTATAGTATGCCGAACGGTAGGGGCTATAGCCCATGTTCAAAAATGATGAAAAACGAGGTTAAAAAAAACATTCAAATTTTCAAAAAACGATGGACTATAACCCATGTTTTTTGAAATTTTGTTTTTTTTCAAATCCTCAAAAATGATGAAAAAACGGCGTGCTATAGTATGCCGTACGGTAGGGGCTATATAGCCCATGTTCAAAAATGATGAAAAACGAGGTTAAAAAAAAATCAAAATTTCAAAAAACGATGGGCTATAACCCATGTTTTTTGAAATTTTGAATTTTTTTCAAATCCTCAAAAATGATGAAAAACGGCGTGCTATAGTATGCCGAACGGTAGGGGCTATAGCCCATGTTCAAAAATGATGAAAAATGAGGTTAAAAAAAACATTCAAATTTTCAAAAAACGATGGGCTATAACCCATGTTTTTTGAAATTTTGATTTTTTTTTAATCCTCAAAAATGATGAAAAACGGCGTGCTATAGTATGCCGAACGGTAGGGGTTATAGCCCATGTTCAAAAATGATGAAAAACAAGGTTAAAAAAAAATCTAAATTTCAAAAAACGATGGGCTATAACCCATGTTTTTTTTTATTTTGAATTTTTTTCAAATCCTCAAAAATGATGAAAAACGGCGTGCTATAGTATGCCGAACGGTAGGGGCTATAGCCCATGTTCAAAAATGATGAAAAACGAGGCTAAAAAAAACATTAAAATTTTCAAAAAACGATGGGCTATAACCCATGTTTTTTGAAATTTTGAATTTTTTTCAAATCCTCAAAAATCATGAAAAACGGCTTGCTATAGTATGCCGTACGGTAGGGGCTATAGCCCATGTTCAAAACTGATGAAAAACTAAGGTTAATTTTTTTTTTCAAAAATTCAAAAAACGATGGGCTATAACCCATGTTTTTTTTATTTGTTTTTTGTTTTTCAAATCCTCAAAAATGATGAGAAACGGCGTGCTATAGTATATCATCTATGAAAAGGCAACAGAATGAGCAGAAAATAAAAATGAACCATGTAAATACAATAAATTGAGCAGAGCACTGCAGGGAGTCGAACCCCATTCCGGTAAACCAGAAGTACCACAACCAGTGCCTTAGTTTTTGTTTTGTTGTACGACGTCCATTCGTTGAAATGTAAATTTTGCATTTCAACAGTAAAGTAATTTCACAATTTACATTGTAGGCAATAATTAATAACGGTATGGCACCAGGCCAAAGCCATGTGGAGAGTGTGTGTGAGTCAGTTTGTTAACAGCTAATCTCCAGCACCATTAACCCGGTCGATGACAAATCTTGCACACACACTCCCTGGATGCCAACGATGAACCTCTGCCCCAAATTTTCCAGAACGGCCTGTAGGCCTATAGCACCACACATTTTTTATGCCCTCCGAGAGGGCATTCAAATCCTCCCAAATCGTGAAAAACAACATACGATAGTATGCCCTCCGTGACCATGGACTTTAGCCTTTCGCTTTTCTGCGATTTAACCTTTTTTCAAATCCTAAACAATGATGAAGAATCGCGCACTATAGCGTGCCACTTAATGACCTTGACCAATATCAATGACCTTGAGCAGTATAAATGACCTTCAATAAGACTAGTAAATGACCTTGACCAGTATAAATGACCTTGACAAGTACAAGTGACCTTGACCAGTATAAATTACCTTCACCAGTATAAATGACCGTGACCAGTATATGACTGACCAGTATAAATGACCTTCATGAGACTAGTAAATGACCTTGACCAGTATACATGACCTTCATAAGACTAGTAAATGATCTTCACCATTATAAATGACCTTGACCAGTATGCGGTCCGTGACCATGGACTATAGCCTTTTGCTTTTCCGCGATTTTCACCTTTTTTTTAAATCCTCAACAATGATGAAGAATCGTGCACTATAGCGCTCCGCTCAATGACCTCTGAGACCATGGACCAATGCACCATGTAAATACAACACATTGAGCAGGGCACTGCAGGGAGTTGAACCCCGTTCAGTGAACCATGTAAATACAACACATTGAGCAGGGCACTGCAGGGAGTTGAACCCCGTTCAATGAACCTAAATACTTCCTTAATGTAAACGAAGTCCACACCCACAACACCAGAGGGAGTGCAACAAACCATGTACAACCCAGATTCGGCACAAACAAGGGACTAAATTCTTTTCGCTCCTATGCCACCAAAATGTGGAACGCCCTACCAACAGTCATTAAGACATGTGAATCCCTTGACTCCTTCAAAACCGCTCTCAAAGGGCACCTACGGATGGCTGCAATTCGAAACTGGCCTCTGTAAAATCTGAATCCCCCCCACCCCCCCCCCACCCCACTTTCCCTCACTGTATATTGTATCTTTTCCCTTTTTTGCTTCCCATATGATGAATTTAGCTACATAGAAATGTCTATTTGTATGTCTCTAAATGTTTGTATGTCTTTAAATGTTTTGATGAATTGAACAATGTGGACCCTGTTGTAAACAAGTGTAATGCTTAATTGGGTCGTCCACTCACAGTTGACAGTCTTTGTATTGAGTTTGTGCTTAAAATGTACTGTAAATTCTACAAACTGTTAATAAATATTTCAATCAATCAATCAAAACCATGTAAATACAACACATTGAGCAGGGCACTGCAGGGAGTTGAACCCCGTTCAATGAACCATGTAAACACAACACATTGAGCAGGGCACTGCAGGGAGTTGAACCCCGTTCAGTGAACCATGTAAACACAACACATTGAGCAGGGCACTGCAGGGAGTTGAACCCCGTTCAATGAACCATGTAAACACAACACATTGAGCAGGGCACTGCAGGGAGTTGAACCCCGTTCAATGAACCATGTAAATACAACACATTGAGCAGGGCACTGCAGTGTTGGACCTGTAAGGGTCCATTTGGTTACATGTGTTACACTCTCAGAGTTACAGACAGTCAGGCTGCCAAGCCCAGCGCACATCAGCCCTTGCAGTCAGCCATTGCAGCCATACCAGCCTTGCTCAGTCAGCTCAACCAGGCCTCTCTCTCTCTCGAGGCCTGGCTCTCTGTCGGCGCAGCTGGCAAGCACGCAGTTAGTCTGAACCAGTTTCGGACAGGCAGGCCAGGGAGACAAACAGGAAGACCGAGGCGCCTAGGCAGGCAGACAGGCCAGGAAGGCAACAAAGTGCAGGCAGGGGGACTATCCGGCCTAAGGCTGCGCTGCAAGGGTTGGAGCCTGGCCAGCTCCTGCTGGTCTGAGCCTGCTGGCTGTGGCTGCACAGTAAGGCTGGAATCCCTTGACTGGGCTCGCTGCTGAGCTAGCATTCTGAGCTGGCTGGCTTGCCAGAAAGGCTGGTTCTGTTGCTGCAAGGCAGGGCGGGGCAGACCGGGCCAGGCAGACAGAGAGCCAGGCCTCGAGAGAGAGAAGGCCTGGTTGAGCTGACTGAGCAAGGCTGGTATGGCTGCAATGGCTGACTGCAAGGGCTGATGTGCGCTGGGCTTGGCAGCCTGACTGTCTGTAACTCTGAGAGTGTAACACGTGTAACCAAATGGACCCTTACAGGTCTAAAGCTGAGAGTATATATGGTGGCCGACGGGCACGTACAGGTCTAGTGTAACCAAATGGACCATTTTGTCCAGGTCTGTAAGTCTGAGAGTGTAACACATGGAACCAAATGGACCCTTGCAGGTCCAACACTGGTTATCGAAGCGTGCACACACACGCGCACACGCACACGCACACGCACACACACACACACACACACACACACACACACACACACACACACACACACACACACGTGTAACCAAATGGATCCTTACAGATCCAACACTGTTTTCATTTCGGCAAGAGAAAGTTTAAACAATCAAAGCAAATACCGGTAATTTGAAAATGCAAACCCAACTATGCAGCTTCCACATGAGGAAGTGAGACGGGAAAAAAAGAACTGAACGTCACTTGGGATGGTCACAAACTCTCAGACCATACCCACCCTATGTATCTTGGAGTTAAACTGGACAGGACACTCTCCTTCAAAGAACACCTGGAGAACACAAAAGCCACGGTCAACACCCACAATAACATCCTGTGAAAACTAGTGAACTCCAAGTGGGGCGCAGACCCACAAACAATCCGTGCAACTGCCATGGCCCTGTCTTTCTCTACAGCAGCGTATGCCTGCTCAAGCTGGAGCCGATCACGTCACACTAAATTGGTTCGACACAGCCCCTAAATGACACCTGTCGCATCATCACAGGATGCGTCAAGACAAAACCTGTCCCGTGCCTTTATGCGCTAGCCGGCACCTCCCCCCGCACATCAGACGACTGTGTATCGCTCAAGATGAATGGAGAACACAGGAGATAGACAGTGAAGTTGGGGATGAACGAAGGAAAGTCTGGAATGAAATGATAGAGAACACCTCACACACACATAGTTTCCTTTCGTGGCTGTTTACATTCGAGGGTCGCCGGTCCTCTCGAACGGAACAGTTTAGCGTCATGCCCAGGACGAAAAGATATAGAGAACACCAACATGACAAATAACAGCAGGAAGGCATGGGCCACAATCCACCGTCTTGGCAAAGACCACACCACCCATAATTCACCATAACGGTCACAGCAAACTCTGTTGCATCACAACTGGTGTTCAACAGTCTTAACCAACACCGCCGCCGACCCACAGGAGAATACCATCGCACAGTGGCATCAGACCAACCACAATCAGCCAGCCCTCAAACCAAACCCTTCCACCTAGAAGAACTCGAAAGCTGCAATGGGAAAGTTGAAACCTGGAAAAGCAGCAGGGATTGATGACATACTGGCAGAAATGATACGGCACCTGGGACCTAACGCAAAGACCTGGCTTGTGGGGATGCTGAACGCTGCACGCTTAACACAGTGGCCCCACTTGAAGATAAAAAGAAAACGCAAAAGAAAAAAAACACCATGGAAAAATGATCACATTCACGAACTAAAGAGAGCATGTGGAACAGCAGAAAGGAGATGGAGAAAAACTAAACTGGAATTTCATAAAAATATTTTTAAAGAAACCATGATTAAATACAATAACGGTATAGGAGATGCTAAAGAAGAGCATACTTCTCAAAGATCATTTCAGACAATAAAAATAATTCCAGGGTTCTTTTTAACACCATAGACAACCTACTTAACCCATTCTGAACGGGCACCCATTTTGGTGTCGGCATCATGTTATGCTTTAGCTATTGAAAAATAGCAGACCTACAAGCTCATATCGCGCCACCGAGTGGCGCGCTACGAGCTTGTAGGTCTGCTATTTTTGAAAAATTGAAGAACGACTGACATTTTTTAGAATCTGATCTCAGGTCAGAATGGGTTCATCAGACCAGTGTGAGTCCGGCGGAAACCTCGAATGAATCTGATCTCAGGTCAGAATGGGTTAACCCCCGCCCCACCTCAGAACCGTCATCCTCCCCACAGAAATGTGAGGAGTTTGCACTTTTTTTTTTAGCAATAGAGCACCGAAGTCTGACGTCACTTTCAGTAGAGGGCGCCAGTCCCCAGGTTCATGTATTTGTTTAGTTGCATTGAAATCACCATAGGAGGATTTTTAGATTGCTTCATATAAGAACTGTGTTTGAAAAATTAACATGTCACCCCGGCCGCTTCACTCATATGGATATGAAGAATCAACTGACTGAGAGAAAACGCTAATGTTACTGCTGCTGAATTAGTTAGATTTTCGCTAGAAGCAGACTGTATCATATATGAGTGACTGACTGTTGCAAACGATACAGAGACACCTCCCTGACAATAACGCCGAGACAGCTTGTTTATTTTTGGACCACAACGCTTATAGTAGACGATATTAAGATCACCCCATGTTATTCTCCATAGAGAAATTACTTCCGTGAACCAGGGGAATCGAAGGGATGAGCGAGTTACGTCAGGACTTCGGTGCTCAATAAAATAACAATATAGCTTCATCAGCTAGGGATCACTCCAGCACACAGACAGTCAGACATAACACCATGAACAATTTTAACAGCATATCAATAGAGGAACTCAACAAGATCGTTAGCAAAATCAAACCATCATCATATATTTTTGACCCAATCCCTGCCACTCTTTTTAAGAATGTTTTTAACAGTATCTCACCCATAGTCCTGCAGATAATAAACACATCCCTAGCAACAGGAGTCTGTGCAGAGGTACTCAAAACAGCCATCATGAAACCACTACTGAAAAAGCCCAACTTGGATAGCAACAACTTGCTCCTAAAACATTATTTGACACTTTTGACTGTTAAGAAACAGCTTCTAAACATTATTTGACACTTTTGGTAGTTGAGAAACAGCTTCTAAAACATTATTTGACACTTTTGGTTGTTGAGAAACAGCTTCTAAAACATTATTTGACACTTTTGGTTGTTGAGAAACAGCTTCTAAAACATTATTTGACACTTTTGGTAGTTGAGAAACAGCTTCTAACCATTATTTGACACTTTTGGCTGTTGAAAAACAGCTTCTAAAACATTATTTGACACTTTTGGTTGTTGAAAAACAGCTTCTAAAACATTATTTGACACTTTTGGTAGTTGAGAAACAGCTTCTAAACATTATTTGACACTTTTGGTTGTTGAGAAACAGCTTCTAAACATTATTTGACACTTTTGGTTGTTGAGAAACAGCTCCTAAAACATTATTTGACACTTTTGGTTGTTGAAAAACAGCTTCTAAACATTATTTGACACTTTTGGCTGTTGAAAAACAGCTTCTAAACATTATTTGACACTTTAGGCTGTTGAAAAACAGCTTCTAAACATTATTTGACACTTTTGGCTGTTGAAAAACAGCTTCTAAACATTATTTGACACTTTTGGTTGTTGAAAAACAGCTTCTAAACATTATTTGACACTTTTGGTTGTTGAGAAACAGCTTCTAACCATTATTTGACACTTTTGACTGTTGAAAAACAGCTTCTAAACATTATTTGACACTTTTGGTTGTTGAAAAACAGCTTCTAACCATTATTTGACACTTTTGGCTGTTGGAAAACAGCTTCTAAACATTATTTGACACTTTTGGTTGTTGAGAAACAGCTCCTAAAACATTATTTGACACTTTTGGTTGTTGAAAAACAGCTTCTAAACATTATTTGACACTTTTGGCTGTTGAAAAACAGCTTCTAACCATTATTTGACACTTTTGGTTGTTGAAAAACAGCTTCTAACCATTATTTGACACTTTTGGCTGTTGAAAAACAGCTTCTAAACATTATTTGACACTTTTGGTTGTTGAGAAACAGCTCCTTAAACATTATTTGACACGTTTGGTTGTTGAAAAACAGCTTCTAAACATTATTTGACACTTTTGGTTGTTGAAAAACAGCTTCTAACCATTATTTGACACTTTTGGCTGTTGAAAAACAGCTTCTAACCATTATTTGACACTTTTGGCTGTTGAAAAACAGCTTCTAACCATTATTTGACACTTTTGGCTGTTGAAAAACAGCTTCTAACCATTATTTGACACTTTTGGCTGTTGAAAAACAGCTTCTAACCATTATTTGACACTTTTGGTTGTTGAAAAACAGCTCCTTAAACATTATTTGACACTTTTGGTTGTTGAAAAACAGCTTCTACCCATTATTTGACACGTTTGGTTGTTGAAAAACAGCTTCTAAAACATTATTTGACACTTTTGGTTGTTGAAAAACAGCTTCTAAACATTATTTGACACTTTTGGTTGTTGAGAAACAGCTTCTAAAACATTATTTGACACTTTTGGCTGTTGAAAAACAGCTTCTAACCATTATTTGACACTTTTGGCTGTTGAAAAACAGCTTCTAACCATTATTTGACACTTTTGGCTGTTGAGAAACAGCTTCTAAAACATTATTTTACACTTTTGGCTGTTGAAAAACAGCTTCTAAAACATTATTTGACACTTTTGGTTGTTGAGAAACAGCTTCTAAAACATTATTTGACACTTTTGGCTGTTGAAAAACAGATTCTAACAATTATTTGACACTTTTGGCTGTTGAAAAACAGCATCTAAACATTATTTGACACTTTTGGTTGTTGAGAAACAGCTCCTCCACAGAGAATAGATTTCAAAGCACTACTCATAGTCTATAAAGAACTAAATAACCAAAGCCCTGCATACATAACAGACTTTCTATCACCAGAACACTGAGATCCTCCACAGCAGGCTGACTTCACTCCATCCAGAACACTAAGATCCTCCACAGCAGGCTTACTTTGACACAAAAAGGAAAAAGAAACCACTAAAGAAAATAGGAGAGGCCGCATTCGCCTTCCATGCACCAAAACTATGGAATACAATTAATTCCTCAGGAAATCAGAAAGGCTCCAACCCACATTCCAACCCATTCTGACCTGAGATCAGATTCATACGAGGTTTCCGCCGGACACACACTGGTCTGATGAACCCATTCTGACCTGAGATCAGATTCTAAAAATGTCAGTCGTTCTTCGATTTTTCAAAAAATAGCAGACCTACAAGCTCATATCGCGCCACTCGGTGGCGCGATATGAGCTTGTAGATCTGCTATTTTTCAATAGCTAAAGCATAACATGATGCCAACACCACAATGGGTGCCCGGTCAGAATGGGTTAAACACAAATTGAAAACACACCTCTTTAGACTGGCCTTCTCAATCCTTTATAGAAGGTTCCCCAGTACCGTGCTTATTCTCTCAAAAGCCTTAGACCTAAATGAATACATGTTATTTTCATGATCTTATATATATGTATGTCTTTTATAACTCTATTGCCTTTTTTAACTCTATGCCTGACCTTTAATTCCCCTCGTATGTTGTTGATGATATGCATTGTTATTGTTGCATAGTCTCTGAAAGAATCACTCAGTTGTTGGCAATCTGTACTTTACGTTAGACTTAGAACGTAACAACAACAAGCTTCATGGATCATCATAACAAGACAAGAACAACCCAGTACACTCTGACCTGTAACCCACAGCCCCAACATGGTCCGTTGCTGCCCTCTAAAGGCCTGGCTGCATTGTCACACAATTTCTTCCGTGTTACTTCTGACATTCACTCACAAAGCAAAGAGATCATTTTGAATTACCCTATTGTCGCACGTCCAAACATCAATCTGTCATCACATTTAGAGGCCCTCATCTATGGAACTCCCTAGATGCTTCACTTAAATCCTCATTATCCTTATAGCCAATATTCAAAAAACACCTAAAGAAATATCTTATGTCTTCCTCTCTGTAGATTACATGCTTTATTTTATTGCGTTATATTTTCTTTTGTGTGTTTGTTGTTGTATTGTTTATTTCTGTTTTTTGTGCAGTCTGTGTTTTTATTTCTTTACTGCACAGCTGCCCCCCCTTTGCCAACTTGTAGACTTATGTACTGTTCTTTATGAACTTGTAATCTGTTTAAACCAATGACCTCTTCCTTCAGGAAAGGATTCCAAATAAGCCTTCTGACTTCTTCCCTTCCTTGCATTGTAAATGGTAAATGGTGCATTTATATAGCGCCTTTATCCAAGGCGCTTTACAGAGATTGTGCATTACATTCACCCATTCACAGACACATTCATACACCGACTGCGGCGGAAGCCATGCAAGGCACCAACTAGCACATCGGGAGCAATTAGGGGTTCAGTGTCTTGCTCAAGGACACTTCGACTGTAACACTGTTACTGAACACACTATAGATCTATTTAACACTGTCACTGAACACACACTATAGATCTATTTAATTTAGGTAATCAAATGGACCCCAATAGTAGATCTTTACACTCTCAATAGTTTAATTGTCGTTATAAGCATCTGCATTACTTAATCTCCAAAAAAGAAACTACACAATTAGAGAATGTAGAAGACTGCTACTTCTGGTCCTTTAATTGTTTGTACTATATGTTGATAATGGCATTTAGGCATTTAGCCTCTCAGACCCATTTGAGCCACTGACTGACTGACTGACCACGATTGTGAGAGGCTCAAATGCTGAATGAATAATGGACTAGATGTGATCGTTTATGGTTGGTAAAAGGACAAACATTGTTTGAAATTGGCGGGATGCGCTCGTGGGTAACAAACACCATACCCATTTCAGCCACTGACCACCATCGTGACCATAAATGTCCTCAAACGGGTGAAATGGGTTCAACGCTGAATAAAATGGACCTTTTGACCAGATGTATGTTTGTTTGTTTGGTGGTTGGTAAACAGTGTTGTTTTTGGCAGCAAATTTTGATTTTAGTTTTAGTCATAGTCTTTTGAATAGTTTTCATTTAGTTTTAGTCACATTTTTGTCACCTGGAATGTGTTGGTGTTAGTCTAGTTTTAGTCGACTAAATCTACAGTTGATTTAGTCGACTAAAATGTATTTTGGTGGGCATTGATGCCGTCGTAGGGACTGTTTTTTACACATGCTGAAAATAGCCGATCTACAATCTCACAACGCGTCGCGCTGCGACACGTTGTGAGCTTGTAGATCAGCTATTTTCAGCATGCAACCTAGCCCCTTTCGGGACCCTACGTAAAACTTTTCTGATATTTTGTTGAGTTTTACGTTGGGTCCCTGCTCGCTACTGTACTTTCGTATGGAAATTCCTATATGCGGATATGGAGATTCTCTCTAAAATAGGACCCGCGGCATGTGACGCCATTATTTTCCTTGAGTTATTCTGAATTCGGTAACTTTAAGTAGCTATACATCCAGCTGCGAATATCTCCTGTGGCGCGGAAGCCGTTAAGTATTTTTAATCTTTGTTTGACCGATTTGGTCGCTTTATTTCTTCTTGTTTGTTTACCGTTTATTGTACCGCCTCCCGGTGTGCGGTTGGCTTGTGAGGCTACGTCCCTGCCTCTGATCTGCTGTGTCATAGCTATAGCGCCACTAGCTAGCCAGATAGGCGGTACAATGAGGTGTCAATAAACAAGGAAGGAAAAGAAGAATCCAAGCTTCCAAATCGGGCAAACATATATTAAAAATACTTAACGGCTTCCGCGCCACAGGAGATATTCGCAAAGGTATGTATGTGTACTTATACTTTACATATTCAGAAAGCCTCATACTGAAGAATATCGTCAAAGAGCGCGGGGAGGCGTTTTAACATGTAAACATGAGCCAGTAAATGTTTTAATCAGGTGGCATGGACGACGTGGAACAGGACCCAATGCACTGGGTCGAACAAATGTCAGAAACTTCAGTAGCATTTGGGTTCTGCTTGGAGGGCTACATGCAACCAAGTGTAAAATGACTTATAGTGGATCTCTTGTCCACTAGTCCCTTCCTGACATTTTAGTCTAGTTTTTATTTGTCGACGAAATTGTCAGTATATTTAGTCTTATAGTTTTAGTCATCGTAGCTTAGTTTTCATTTAGTTTCCATTTAGTTTTCTTCAGTGGAAAAAGGTAGTCGACGAACATTTTTCGTCTTCGTTTTAGTCGACGAAAACAACACTGGTTTGGTGAGTAAAAAGGAAAAAACACTAATGCCTCGACCGGGACGTGAACTCTGGCCGTCCTGTTTACAAAGCAGCCACTCTACCCGTTCCACTACAGGACCACGGTTTAACAATGCAGTAGAATATATAATATATATAAACAACATAATAGATATAAACACCATAACAAGTAACAACAAAAGCAGCGTTAAGCATTAAAGTAACATTAATTATTCACCTGCATGCAGACGACGAGGAGCAGAGCACGAGGCTTGACGTGGCATTCTCAGCAAACTGTGATCAAGCAAACCCGCATCAACGCGTCTGCGCCGTATTTAAGGGGGGGGGGGGGGGGGGGCGTCGCTTCCTTCCGGTGTGAGGCTCCGCCCCCACGAGTTTTTCCTCGTGAGTTTGACTTTGTCCCGCGAGACTTGTTGTAGTCATTTGTAGTTCCTACTATGTTACGTCCGGGTCCTCTAGTAGGAACCAGCTCCCATCCGCTTCTTATTGTAAATACCAATAGAGAAACCAGTCCCGTTCCAGGCAGCGTCCTCAGTGGGCTAGGGGTCTAAACACCAGACTTTGAATATGAACTATATTTAACTTCATGGGTTCAAACCCCTCTGATGTTTTTCCTCAATCATTGATTTCACAATACCAGAATGCACGTTTAATCATGATACATGAAGCAGATAGCCCTGTGATTAAATGTATTTGATTAAAATTATAACAGTGTTAATTGGCATCATAATATATACTTAGAGTAGGCTGAGTAAAAAGCACAATAATGATGTTTACAAGCTACGATTTACATTGTATTTTATATTATGTTTACAAGCTAAAAAGCACTATTTCTAACTATTTTAAGTAAACCTACCTGGTTTAAAAATGTAAGTAATAATACAGTTGCATTTTATATTAAATATGTTAAATGTTATAGGCATGTTATATCGTTGGCAGAAATATCTCCTTTTTCATATCAAGGCCCACTGTTCAATTGACATTATGAGCCATGGACCACCATTCAATTAGATCTATAGCCTCTCAGACCCCAGACGAAAGAACATTTTGTTGCTTTCGTCCACTTGTATTTTACGGTAGTAGCCTAGGCTATGTAATTGTATGTTATTCAATCAAGTCAAGCATCGTGTGTAAGTAATGTTTCATTATGTTTGTAAGCTCACTCACATCAATGTTGTCTTATATTATTTGTGAGGACGCTGGCGTCGACTGTTCGCCGCTTCACCTCCCAATGTATGAATGAATGAACCATTGTAAAGCGCTTTGAGCACTTGGAAAAGCGCTATAAAAATGCAATTCATTATATCTGACATGCAATGACAAACTTTGATTGATTGATTGAAATATTTATTAACAGTTTGTAGAATTGACAGTACATTTTAAGCACAAACTCAATACAAAGACTGTTAACTGTGAGTGGACGACCCAATTAAGCATTACACTTGTTTACAACAGGGTCCACATTGTTCAATTCATCAAAA
>NC_139713.1:1780260-1785260 GCF_964188405.1 Protomyctophum parallelum | reverse complement strand
TCATCGGCTTGATCAACTAATGATGGATTGATCCTCACGCACGCTGCACAAAGGAGGTCTGTATGCTATGTGCCATTCCCTTTCTGCATTTTGTGACGAGGCCTATAGGAGTGATGTTAAGTGGAAGCTTTGGGTGTATGTATAGTGATAAAAAGCGGCATGGTAATCGTGCACGCTCTGTCCTTGATTTGCGATGTGTGGGGCGTTTGGCCATAAAAGTTCAAATTCATTGTGACGGACTACCGCCCTGGGTAGCCCGTAGTGAAAAGGGACATTTTGCTAGGGACAGTTTAAGGTTTTTGTGACGGGGAAAGAGGGTGTCCTATTGGTGTTCATATTGAACGTATTTTGTAACTTATTGGGTTATGCGCGCGCTGTGTTAGGACAACTCTAAAATGGGTGGTTCATATTGGACGAATGAGATCATATTTTGATCATGTGTTAATGACGCGCTGTATAGGCAATGGTGGAAATGGTTGGCCAACGTTATATTGTTATATTGTCTTGCGAGTGATAATAGTGGTGTTAATGATATTGCTAATAGTAGCTATTATGTATGCACACTATTATGTGTGTTCATGCCCTATTGGCATTAAACTCTGATGAATGAGATCTCTGTAAATAATTATTGGGGGATAGACCTGTACGTGATTCCATACACACTTAAAATACTGGGTTTTTAAACTAAAGGGGTGAATGACCCGAATTTAACCCTGCCCCTGGGTTAGTTTGGGACCTCGCACATGCTGGGTTATCTTAGCCCGTGTCCCATCCATCCATCCATCTTCAACCGCTTATCCGTAGTCGGGTCGCGGGGGCAACAGCTCCACAAGAGCGCTCCAGGCTTCCCTCTCCAGGGCAACATTAGCCTGTGTGCTGAGTTGAATCAATTCAACTCATGTGTTGTTAAATTTAACTTAATGTAGTGATTATAATTGACTATAATGGCTGAACGAAATTAACCCAGCATGGTGGTCATGGAAATATCCCAGGATTTTGGATTTTTAAGTGTGTATGATTCACAGGACCTGTTTATTTATTTATTTTATTATTATTGTGTCCTGCGCCCACAGCCAGGCGTTTGTGCGTGAATAGGGGCCTTTGTCCCTTTGCTGCCCCAGGGTCTGGCTGTGTGACTAACATATATTAAAAGGGAAATAAGAGAAGGAAAAAAAAAAAAAAGAAACAGGAAACATTTCGGGAGTGGCAGATTTACAGGGTCGCAGTACAACTCAATTTGATGTGCTGTGGACTTGTATGTCTGCTATTTCTCTGGGTTTCTAATGGTTCGATTGCTTGCTAAATGTAATTACCGTTATAAAAAAAAAAAGGAGGGGAGGAAGGAGAGAGCTTCCTACGGCTGCACTGCAGATTGGGTAATTACCGAGTGGTTGTGTGATTTTGCGATGTTGTGGTTTTGGGGTGCATTAAGCATAGGAACACATGCCCAACATTGTGAGATTCTTAAAATTTTACAATGAAATATGAGCCAATCTTGGACGTTTTTAAATAACCTATGAGCCATCACAATGAATGGACGTTTTTCCCTTGAAGTGAACACAAAACACTGTGTGACCATTGTAATGCATGGGTTGTCCTGGGTGTAATAAAGACAGACCAACTTTGAATGATTATAGTGTGACATATAGACAATACCAGGCACTAATCTACAATTGTATGCTCTGTGTGTCTGAGGTATAGGACCGGCGAGAAGCCTAGAGGACCACACATTCCACCTTTGGAGACCGCAACCCCTGGGCATTCAAACACGCTGACATCACCCCGCTGTCTACTGCACTGGCCTCACGCTGAACCTGCTCTTCAGACACCCAGGTGGACTGAACATGTGTTGATGTGAAACTGAGAACAATATTTGATTCATATACACATTGTAAATGAGGTTCAGTGGTTGATTTTTCACAATACAGCAGTATTTGCAGGGACGTCAGCAGTATTCTCAGCAAAGGGGTGGTGCTGGGTGGGTTGTTGCCTTATAATAAAGGTGGTGGCAGTTGTATTAAATTCAAGTATTTGAAATTGTACCCAGGCATTTTAATGGTGGACACATGTGTACTTAATTGGTCAGTTCAATGATTTACATATGATGCAAATTGAATGAAATAAAAATAATTAATAGCTGTTCATTTTGAATTAACTCTTTCTTAGCTGTTCACGCAAAAAGTTGTAAATCCCATTTTTCTAATTAATTATTGATGCTAAACGGTTAAAATTGGATAAACAGATACTCGGATTGAGTATTATCAAGTTTTGGGTTACCTTTGACATTGCCACAGTGTCAACAGCCCAGCGATATCTAGTCTTGATACATTTAAATATTCCGGTATTATTACACCTTCATAAACTTACCATTTTGATATGATTATACATGTATGACATTGGTCGTTTTGACTGTTTTGATGTGCCTTGTGTGTGTAGTCGTACCTCGACTGTGAGACTGAGGTTGTTTTTTTGGGGCCTGGACTGAACGTGGTGCAGGGGAAGTTAGTTTATTATTTTGGTCTCCCGTTGGCGATAAGAGGGGTCTCCTGCGTGAGTAGTTCCTCCGGGACACGCGTCTTTTTGCCACAGGTCAATACCTGTGACACATTGTACACGGCCATCTCGGATGTGTACGGATGCGTACAGCCGTACAGCCGGGAAGTCGAGTGAGTAAAAAACCAGTCGCTGGGAGTGAGTGGGCAGGCTACTTTGACTTAGTTTAGTATCGGGTTAGGCAGATTACATAGACGGACTTTCCAGGCCCTAGGTAGTAGGTCTACAGTCTAATAAATTATACAGCTGCATACACCTCGTACATCATTTCAGGTCAAGCAGACTTCTCCGACATGACAAGTCTTACTCCCGTTGAAACGGTCGCTAAGCGATTTGTTCGATTACCAGGTATAGCCAAAATGTCCAAAAAATGGAACAGGAGGTGGCCAAAAATCGAACGTCCTTGGCCTGTAGAAGGGACCTTCGACTTAGATGTGATTGGAACTTTGAAGATTATGGTTGACACATATAAATCTAGTCAGACAGGTAAAAAGCGAGTGAGAAAACGTGCGGAGGAGGCTACGGTTCTCAAGGCCTTTGAGAAAGCTGCTAGAATGGTTCGGGTGTCAGCAAACAAGGCACCAAGCATTCGTAAAGAAGGGCTGTTCTCGCATACACTGCCGCCTCCATATAAATCAACTGTGTCTAATGGACTCTATCCAGTCATTACCACGGCGGGCAAGTACGAAACGAGAGACGATGACAACCAGTACGATTATGCTATAAACAACAAAGCGTTCTCATACCGGTACTTGTATCTGAGCGCACTCCGGTTGGTCTCCTCGGACGGGATGCATTATGTGAATTGAACGGTGTTATACGGTGCACGCCGGATGGCTGCATACTGGATTTGCCAAGTGACTATTGTAACCAGTTGCTTGTGTCATCGGAAACAGAGATTCCGGTGGTTTATTGGCTGGGTGATCTCAGCCATGACCTGCTGGATCCAGCGAGACAGTGGGAAAAGTTTATAATTGCAAACTTGTCTGATGCTAAAACACCAGATTATCACGCTCATTGTACATTACAGTATTATAAGAATGCAACTAAGGCGACAGATCTTGATGTATGGTTGACATGCCAACCTCAGCAGGTCCATCTTGAAGCTGAGTGTATTATCCTTGGCCCACAAGGGGCTGCTCTGAAAGTAGTATGCAATGACTACCTCACTGCACAATACACAATCAAAGATGGCTTGCCTCATGTGACTTTATTTGTTGCTGGAGATTTTGAGCAACAACACTTGGGGGCGATGTTACTGGAGGCCGAAGGTCATACCTTCGCTCCAGTGGCAGGGAACCCGGCTATATGTGTGAGTGAAGATCGGTGCTTCATGAAGATTTTGGTTTCTTCCCGAGGAGTAGGGAAGCCACAAGTCATTCGACTGTCAAACGAGCCCATATTTCCGGTCGCTCGGGACCTGATGGAAGAGATGTTTCAACAAGTGCCACAACACTTGTGGGCACAGAGCAGCACAGACATTGAGCTTGTGAAATCGGCCTTTGCCAGTCCTGCAGTTGAACCTGCCTTGCAAGCGTTCGTGTCTGCTAATAGGCAGGTCACGGCACGCGGACAGAAGAACTTGTTTTATGAATGGATGCGATTCTCGGCCGAGCGGGTTACCAAACAGACTTGTATAACATGCTATAATGCTAATAGGACACCCTGGGTCCAACCTTTACCTTTCGAACCTGACCAGTGTGTTGAGAATCTGCATACGGCCGTGAAAGCGAAATGTTACATTCAATGCATTCTGTCATTCATGGCGCAGAAGATTGATGGTAGTGTCCCCTATAAATCCAAGAGATGTAGTGATTTTAATTTGCTTACTCTGGATGGTAATGCATTTGTACCACCAGTAGTAAACGTGCCGGAAGATATAGTCTTCCCACTTTGTATTGTGGCCGGGCCGAATCAAGCTGATTTACAATGTTCAGATTACGTAGAGGGTAGGAACTGTGTGAATAGGACAGATCTTCCCATACGCTGCAAGGAAGTGTTGGGTCAGGGCTCACACGTCCATCCACGCAGGTCGGAGAATGGGACCGTGCTCAGGTATGGGTTTCCAGTACCCAGTTACCAAGGGGGGACTCGTTCGATAGCAGATATTTTTTGGTATTGTGGGAAGGACATGCAAATTCATGATTCTCTACAACCTAATTGGACCGGCGTGTGCGCACCTGTCATGGTCACCGGTCCGTTGTCAGTTCTGGTTTTGAGTACGAACTCAACTAGGTTTAGGAGGACGGTGGATGATGAAGGTGGTGTACCGGATCTACTATACACTTATGATAAGGCAGTGGAATTGGGCCCATTTGGGCCTATGAACATTCCATCTGAGCATAGAGCTATGGCAGAGGAGGGGTTGCAGTTCAATCCTGTCTTCTATCCAGAAACAAATGGCCGCTGGATTAATTATTTGTGGTATAACCAGCAACGGTTTATCA
>NC_139713.1:1767760-1775260 GCF_964188405.1 Protomyctophum parallelum | reverse complement strand
GCCAGTCTAACCAGCGATCCCACACAGGGGTAAGGGGGTCGACACTATGCCAGTCTAACCAGTGATCCCACACAGGGGTAAGGGGTTGACACTATGCCAGTCTAACCAGTGATCCCACACAGGGGTAAGGGGTCGACACTATGCCAGTCTAACCAGTGATCCCACACAGGGGTAAGGGGGTTGACACTATGCCAGTCTAACGAGTGATCCCACACAGGGGTAAGGGGTTGACACTATGCCAGTCTAACCAGCGATCCCACACAGGGGTAAGGGGTTGACACTATATGCCAGTCTAACCAGTGATCCCACACAGGGGTAAGGGGTCGACACTATGCCAGTCTAACCAGTGATCCCACACAGGGGTAAGGGGGTCGACATCGTTGTAAATGAGGGTGTCCCTCAATTGATTCGCACACACGCAATGCATGCACGTACGCATATGTTATAATAAATTACTGTATGATTTATTTAGCTATTACACATTCATGTGAGCTTTGTTGTTACTGCGATACATAACGCTATGATACATTCATAATACATTCCTGTCAGCGTGTTGGTGGATAACCTCCCCTTTAATAGACAGTGTTTTACTGAAGGGTGTTGGTGGATAACCTCCCCTTTAATAGACAGACAGTGTTTTACTGAAGGGTGTTGGTGGATAACCTCCCCTTTAATAGACAGTGTTTTACTGAAGGGTGTTGGTGGATAACCTCCCCTTTAATAGACAGACAGTGTTTTACTGAAGGGTGTTGGTGGATAACCTCCCCTTTAATATACACAGTGTTTTACTGAAGGGTGTTGGTGGATAACCTCCCCTTTAATAGACAGACAGTGTTTTACTGAAGGGTGTTGGTGGATAACCTCCCCTTTAATAGACACAGTGTTTTACTGAAGGGTGTTGGTGGATAACCTCCCCTTTAATAGACACAGTGTTTTACTGAAGGGTGTTGGTGGATAACCTCCCCTTTAATAGACAGACAGTGTTTTACTGAAGGGTGTTGGTGGATAACCTCCCCTTTAATAGACAGACAGTGTTTTACTGAAGGGTGTTGGTGGATAACCTCCCCTTTAATAGACAGACAGTGTTTTACTGAAGGGTGTTGGTGGATAACTTCCCCTTTAATAGACACAGTGTTTTACTGAAGGGTGTTGGTGGATAACCTCCCCTTTAATAGACAGCGTTTTACTGAACGGGACGTTATTAGTATTATGTCTCCCCTTTAAGTGACATCGCGCCATCAGGGTCGCGGCATATAGATTGTGCGTGCGTGTGTGTGTGTGTGTGCCTGCCTGCCTGCGCGTGTGCACGTGTGTGTGTGTGTGCCTGCCTGCCTGCCTGCGCGTGTGCATGTGTGTGTATATGTGAGTGTTTGTGATAGCGTGGTGTTTCTATAGAGCCGTGTGTAATCAATCTCCATTAGCACTCGGTAGCATTCGTCACATCTGAGGTCAGCCCCGTCACAGACTGGAGGAGGGGCTGGGGGGGGGGGGGGGGGGGGGGGGGTCAGCCCCATCACAGACTGGAGGAGGGGCTGGGGGGGGGGGGGGGGTCAGCCCCATCACAGACTGGAGGAGGGGCTGGGGGGGGGGGGGGGATGTCCATCACAGTCTGGAGGACTCCTCTATTCACCACAGAGGAGTATATAAATACTATTCACCACAGAGGCAGTTAAGGCCTCCCTGTAACTCCATTTGAAAAACACGACTGAGTGGAAAAAACACAGCAAAGCAGAGCTATCGGTGGTCACAGCGGATTGGCTCCTCCGCGTTCCGCGACCCTCACCCGTTCCGCGTATAGCGCGTCACTAGCCTGTGCATATAACCTATATACTAGGAATGCAAACGCACGGCGTTTGCAGTCGGGGGCGCTATACTGCTAAGGGTGTGTCTGACGTTATCTGGCTGCACTGAATTGACTGATTGAACATTTCATGGTTCTATGATGTTGTTCAGACGAGTCGTTTTAAAATGTTCTGGTATATAATGAAAGCAAAGTCACAGTAAATCGCAGTCGAATGGAATCGCAATATATTTAAGAATGGAATTGGCAGCCTATAATATGGAATCAGGAGGTAAGTGAATGGTGAATGATCAGCCGACTGCAGGGAAGCTGGAAGTATACCTTCTCTAAAACACCCTGGACAACGCTCCACGCGTCCCAGACTCTTCTCCCTTCTCTAAAACACCCTGGACAACGCTCCACACGTCCCAGACTCTTCTCCCTTCTCTAAAACACCCTGGACAACGCTCCACACGTCCCAGACTCTTCTCCCTTCTCTAAAACACCCTGGACAACGCTCCACACGTCCCAGACTCTTCTCCCTTCTCTAAAACACCCTGGACAACGCTCCACACGTCCCAGACTCTTCTCCCTTCTCTAAAACACCCTGGACAACGCTCCACACGTCCCAGACTCTTCTCCCTTCTCTAAAACACCCTGGACAACGCTCCACACGTCCCAGACTCTTCTCCCTTCTCTAAAACACCCTGGACAACGCTCCACACGTCCCAGACTCTTCTCCCTTCTCTAAAACACCCTGGACAACGCTCCACACGTCCCAGACTCTTCTCCCTTCTCTAAAACACCCTGGACAACGCTCCACACGTCCCAGACTCTTCTCCCTTCTCGAAAACACCCTGGACAACGCTCCACACGTCCCAGACTCTTCTCCCTTCTCTAAAACACCCTGGACAACGCTCCACACGTCCCAGACTCTTCTCCCTTCTCTAAAACACCCTGGACAACGCTCCACACGTCCCAGACTCTTCTCCCTTCTCGAAAACACCCTGGACAACGCTCCACACGTCCCAGACTCTTCTCCCTTCTCTAAAACACCCTGGACAACGCTCCACACATCCCAGACTCTTCTCCCTTCTCTAAAACACCCTGGACAACACTCCACACGTCCCAGACTCTTCTCCCTTCTCTAAAACACCCTGGACAACGCTCCACACATCCCAGACTCTTCTCCCTTCTCTAAAACACCCTGGACAACGCTCCACACGTCCCAGACTCTTCTCCCTTCTCTAAAACACCCTGGACAACGCTCCACACGTCCCAGACTCTTCTCCCTTCTCTAAAACACCCTGGACAACGCTCCACACGTCCCAGACTCTTCTCCCTTCTCTAAAACACCCTGGACAACGCTCCACACGTCCCAGACTCTTCTCCCTTCTCTAAAACACCCTGGACAACGCTCCACACGTCCCAGACTCTTCTCCCTTCTCTAAAACACCCTGGACAACGCTCCACACGTCCCAGACTCTTCTCCCTTCTCTAAAACACCCTGGACAACGCTCCACACGTCCCAGACTCTTCTCCCTTCTCTAAAACACCCTGGACAACGCTCCACACGTCCCAGACTCTTCTCCCTTCTCTAAAACACCCTGGACAACGCTCCACACGTCCCAGACTCTTCTCCCTTCTCTAAAACACCCTGGACAACGCTCCACACGTCCCAGACTCTTCTCCCTTCTCTAAAACACCCTGGACAACGCTCCACACGTCCCAGACTCTTCTCCCTTCTCTAAAACACCCTGGACAACGCTCCACACGTCCCAGACTCTTCTCCCTTCTCTAAAACACCCTGGACAACGCTCCACACGTCCCAGACTCTTCTCCCTTCTCTAAAACACCCTGGACAACGCTCCACACGTCCCAGACTCTTCTCCCTTCTCGAAAACACCCTGGACAACGCTCCACACGTCCCAGACTCTTCTCCCTTCTCGAAAACACCCTGGACAACGCTCCACACGTCCCAGACTCTTCTCCCTTCTCTAAAACACCCTGGACAACGCTCCACACGTCCCAGACTCTTCTCCCTTCTCGAAAACACCCTGGACAACGCTCCACACGTCCCAGACTCTTCTCCCTTCTCTAAAACACCCTGGACAACGCTCCACACATCCCAGACTCTTCTCCCTTCTCGAAAACACCCTGGACAACACTCCACACGTCCCAGACTCTTCTCCCTTCTCTAAAACACCCTGGACAACACTCCACACGTCCCAGACTCTTCTCCCTTCTCTAAAACACCCTGGACAACGCTCCACACATCCCAGACTCTTCTCCCTTCTCTAAAACACCCTGGACAACGCTCCACACGTCCCAGACTCTTCTCCCTTCTCTAAAACACCCTGGACAACGCTCCACACGTCCCAGACTCTTCTCCCTTCTCTAAAACACCCTGGACAACGCTCCACACGTCCAGACTCTTCTCCCTTCTCTAAAACACCCTGGACAACGCTCCACACGTCCCAGACTCTTCTCCCTTCTCTAAAACACCCTGGACAACGCTCCACACGTCCCAGACTCTTCTCCCTTCTCTAAAACACCCTGGACAACGCTCCACACGTCCCAGACTCTTCTCCCTTCTCTAAAACACCCTGGACAACGCTCCACACGTCCCAGACTCTTCTCCCTTCTCTAAAACACCCTGGACAACGCTCCACACGTCCCAGACTCTTCTCCCTTCTCTAAAACACCCTGGACAACGCTCCACACGTCCCAGACTCTTCTCCCTTCTCTAAAACACCCTGGACAACGCTCCACACGTCCCAGACTCTTCTCCCTTCTCTAAAACACCCTGGACAACGCTCCACACGTCCCAGACTCTTCTCCCTTCTCTAAAACACCCTGGACAACGCTCCACACGTCCCAGACTCTTCTCCCTTCTCTAAAACACCCTGGACAACGCTCCACACGTCCCAGACTCTTCTCCCTTCTCTAAAACACCCTGGACAACGCTCCACACGTCCCAGACTCTTCTCCTTTCTCTAAAACACCCTGGACAACGCTCCACACGTCCAGACTCTTCTCCCTTCTCTAAAACACCCTGGACAACGCTCCACACGTCCCAGACTCTTCTCCCTTCTCTAAAACACCCTGGACAACGCTCCACACGTCCCAGACTCTTCTCCCTTCTCTAAAACACCCTGGACAACGCTCCACGTTTTATTATCTGAACTGGGGCCATGATTAAGAGGGACGGCCGGGGGCATTCGTATTGCGCCGCTAGAGGTGAAATTCTTGGACCGGCGCAAGACGGACAAAAGCGAAAGCATTTGCCAAGAATGTTTTCATTTAATCAAGAACGAAAGTCGGAGGTTCAAAGACAATCAGATACCGTCGTACTTCCGACC
Source organism: Protomyctophum parallelum (assembly GCF_964188405.1). Lineage (NCBI taxonomy): Eukaryota > Metazoa > Chordata > Actinopteri > Myctophiformes > Myctophidae > Protomyctophum > Protomyctophum parallelum. The sequence goes on along the minus strand of NC_139713.1, from coordinate 1,770,118 downwards.
ATAAACGATGCCGACTCGCGATCCGGCGGCGTTACAGAACTACAGACTCACTCACTCAATCAAATTTAAAATTTAAAATTTAAAATTTAAAATTTAAAATTTAAAATTTAAAATTTAAAATTTAAAATTTAAAATTGTCCCATATAGTTATTTTCCAGCAGTGTAAATGGAGGCACATCGTGGTCACATGATGGTCACATGGTCACATTGTGGTCACATCGCTCCAGAATGCAGCGTTCAGAAGATCTGTGCAGGTCATTGTGACATAAACTGGAAAAATGGATTTTCTTTTATTTGAGAGCATGTTTAACATTTAATTCATATAAACATCGTGTTCATGAAACCCAAATGTCTTTGTTCAAACATTTAAGAAATCCATAAGGTTTGATAATAAGCACAGACGATAATTTAGAACAGAAAAATAAAGAGTAAACATATCATCACAAACTGACCAAATACACAAAACATCCTATAATAATTATAACAGAGATACTTGTAACGTAATTTACCCAATTTACCATAAGTCTCTTATTTTTTATTCATTTTATTTTATTTATTTTTGCCCTGGCCAGCACATGCACTCCAGTGTTCTCTCCCTGTTGTCTTTTGACTTTTTTTGTGAAATTATTATAATCATAATTGTTCTGTTCATCACCGTCCGTCCGTCTGGGGTAGAATCTTTTTTTAGTTTCTCACAAAAATAAAAAATATACTTTTCCAGGTGGACCGTTCACGGCCGCATGCTGTGCAATACAGTAGGTAGACTTTGTTTCCTGTGTTTTGATAGGTTTGTTGTCAGAAAAACATATATAATAACGATAATAATTAAAATAATGTTGATTATGTTGATGTAATGGTGATGTAAAACAAACGGTGCCGACACAAACATTAAACGCCATCAACAATAAAGAGACAATATGACGTAAACTACACATTATGTCGTACATTTTCCCTTCATTGTAAACAGCGTTTACTAAACAAACATTTGGACTAAAGACAAACATTAAACCTGTGTATAGGAAAATATTAACAAGAATGGCGGTCATAAGTGCCAGGCTGCAGAAAGCTCTTGTTTATCCGCAGTGTGTGTGTGCAGCGTGCAGCCTCAGCCTATCAGCTGACGGCTTCACGTTGCGGCGTTCGATCAGAGGATGGGTTTAATGCCGTTCCATGGGTAGTTCTCCCATTGGTTTAGACGAGAGGCCGCCCTGGGGACGAGGCAGCCAATCGTGGAAAAAGTGTCCACTATATACAGTCACTAGTAGTCATAGTAGTGAATGTAGACCAGGATGCGTTACAAGCACCTGGAAGCAACTGGCACAGCTGCAGTTCATTTATTTAAATGGATGGATGAATGAATGAATGAATGAATGAATGAATGAATGAATGAATGAATGAATGAATGAATGAATGAATGAATGAATGAATGAATGAATGAATACATATTTTGCGTATAGGCTACATTGTACAGGTCCGTTTCATTCAGAAATAGCAGGTTGAAGCAGTGATGTTTCAGGTGAAGGTGGCGTGTCCACATGTTTCCATACAGAAATTATATATATAGTCTGTTTTAGTAAAAACAAAGATGTGTTTGGGTGAGCGGTGAGTCTCTTACCACCGCGGCTCAGTGACGTCATGTTGTAGTTTTAGTAAAAACAGAGAGATGTGTTTGGGTGAGCGGTGAGTCTCTTACCACCGCGGCTCAGTGACGTCATGTTGTAGTTTTAGTAAAAACAGAGAGATGTGTTTGGGTGAGCGGTGAGTCTCTTACCACCGCGGCTCAGTGACGTCATGTTGTAGTTTTAGTAAAAACATAGAGATGTGTTTGGGTGAGCGGTGAGTCTCTTACCACCGCGGCTCAGTGACGTCATGTTGTAGTTTTAGTAAAAACAGAGAGGTGTGTTTGTGGTGAGCGGTGAGTCTCTTACCACCGCGGCTCAGTGACGTCATGTTGGAGTTTTAGTAAAAACAGAAAGATGTGTTTGTGGTGAGCGGTGAGTCTCTTACCACCGCGGCTCAGTGACGTCATGTTGTAGTTTTAGTAAAAACATAGAGATGTGTTTGGGTGAAGGCTCATACATAGTCTGGATTTTTGGTGGTGGGGTGACCACCGAACTACAACATGATGTCACTGAGGTGACCACCGAACTACATAATGACGTCACTGAGGTGACCACCGAACTACAACATGACGTCACTGAGGTGACCACCGAACTACAACATGACGTCACTGAGGTGACCACCGAACTACAACATGACGTCACGAGCCGCGGTGAAGAGCAAACCACCGCCACCGCTCCAGCCCTTCTCTCTGTTTTTACTCGCCACCGCTCAACGGTATTTCAGCTCCGGTGGTCA
>NC_139713.1:1760260-1762760 GCF_964188405.1 Protomyctophum parallelum | reverse complement strand
CAAAAGGTGCTCTTGTTTTTTAGGGGCGGTTTTTAGAGTCGGGTCGTGAACTGGACGGACGTTCACAATGAGACGTAATAAAGCGCATGATTGTGCACAAGGCAGGGTGATAAAGATCCAATCATAATCATAATCATCATAATCATCATAATCATCATGATAATTCCGCAGCATGTTGTGGAGACGGTGTTTTACGGACAGAGGGACGCGCCACGCAGCGACGCAGCGACGCTGAATGTGGAGACACTACAGAGACCTGAGACGTCCATATTCTGGCCCCAAACATATAACCGATCTACAAGCTCACATTTAAGCGGCTTTTCCGAGGAGATTTTTGGGCGATGCCATTTTTGCCGTCGTGGAGTATAGATCGAGTATAGATCGAGTATAGATCGGTGGTTTTCAACTGGTGGTCCGGGGCCCCAGGGCGGGGCGCCGCGAGAAATCCTGCTTTATAGGGCGCCAGATTGCTCAGGGACCGGCCCTGCCTTGTCTGTAAAACAACTGCAGCCCTCTCCAGACCACGGATTAAGCAATAAGGTTACCGGGTATTTACACTGGCTGGGGGCGTAGGCTTCTACCCCCCAGCCAGTGTAAAATACCCGGTAAGCTGGGTCTCCAGTGGCTTATTACTTTTCTAAAACGGTTACAAACATAATAGCAATATTAACCTAATAAAACGATTGAATTCTCTCCCTCCTCTCCTCTCCTCTCCTCTCCTCTCCTCTCCTCTCCTCTCCTCTCCTCTCCTCATCCTCTCCTCTCCTCTCCTCTCCTCTCCTCTCCTCTCCTCTCCTCTCCTCTCCTCTCCTCTCCTCTCTCCCCTCCCCTCCCCTCTCCCCTCCCCTCCCCTCCCCTCCCCTCCTCTCCTCTCCTCTCCTCTCCTTCAGGAGAATTGCTTTTTTCCCCAAAGTCTCCTGAACTTGAACACAGCATTTTTTCGTTGAACGAATTAGTTTATAAATCCATGTCGTTGCACACACGCATCTCCACTAGATAAACAGTGCTGGCTTGAGCCTCGAAAATAGCTGATCTACAAGCTCTCAACGTGTTGTCGCATTGAGAGCTTGTAGATGCAGCTATTTTTTGTCCAAAAGTGCCCTCTTGCGGTATTTCAGCCCCCGCTGCCTCTCTATAACACTCTGGAGAAACTGATATCCAAACGTTCAAAGCAGAGTTCATATTAAGTTACATTAAATGTATTATAATAGCTGTTAATAAAAGCCCAAATATAATTCTTTGCATGCAAATAAATACATTATGTAAAGCGTGGAGGCACACATCAGGATACAGAAATAAATACATTATGTAAAGCGTGGAGGCACACATCAGGATACAGAAATAAATACATTATGTAAAGCGTGGAGGCACACATCAGGATACAGAAACAAACGACTTGCGGTCTGAAAACGGGTTTTTTTCTCTGACAACACCTGCGTCCGATTAGGGCCGATTAGGGCCATGGCCATACCTCCCTGTAACCATGACAACGGTGTTGTTTTTGGCAGCTGAATCTTATTTTAGTTTTAGTCATAAAGTCTCTCGAATATATATATATATATATAGCTTCCATTTAGTTTTAGTCACATGTTAGTCACCTGGAATGTCTATAGTGTGTTAGTCTAGTTTTAGTCGACTAAATGTCATGAGATTTTAGTCGACTAAATCTACAGTTGATTTAGTCGACTATAAAATGTATTTCGGCGGGCCTTGATGCCGTCGTAATGACTGTTCTCGCTGAAAATAGCCGTGACGCGTTGTGAGCTTGTAGATCGGCTATTTTCAGCATGCAAATCAAGTGTAAAATGACTTATAGGCCTATATACTGGATCTCTTGTTCCCTTCCTAACATTTTAGTCTAGTTTTTTTTATTTGTTGACTAAATTGTAAACAGTATATTTACTCTCATATATAGTTCCAGTCATCATAGCTTCGTTTTCATGTAGTTTTCATGTAGTTTTCATGTAGTTTTCATGTAGTTTACATGTAGTTTACATGTAGTTGTCGTCAGTGAAAAGAGGTTATAGTCGACGAACATTGTTTTTTGTCTTTTTTAGTTTTAGTCGACAAAATCAGTGTTGACAAAATCAACACTGCATGCATTGGCAACGCCTGAGCCTGATTAGGGCCACGGTTACCGCCACATGGTAACCATGGCAACGCCGGCGCCTGATTGGTTACCTCCACGGTAAACCATGACAACCTCTATAGGCCTTGATTGACCAATTGAACGAATACCCGTGTGCAGCGTGTGTGACATCATTGAGACAAAACGTCTCTTTACACATTCATCATAATTACCGTTTGACATGTTTTAAAACATATAGAGACACGCCCTTATAAGGTCACGCCCTGTTGAACCAAATATAGAGACACGCCCCTATAAGGTCACGCCCTGTTGAACCAAATATAGAGACACGCCCCTATAAGGTCACGCCCTGTTGAACCAAATATAGGGACACGCCCCTATAAGGTCACGCCCTGTTGAACCAAATATAGA
>NC_139713.1:1747760-1755260 GCF_964188405.1 Protomyctophum parallelum | reverse complement strand
TTGTAGGTCTGCTATTCTCTTTTTTTTTTTAATCGCGAAAATGTGTCGCAAATCTTTGACTATATATATTATTTCAGAGTGAACGTTTTTAACTCAAATCTTTGCGCTTCTGCTTCTGGTTCCAAATGCAGATAATTCTGGGTGTCCTTGACATGAAACAGTTTGAGACATATATATATATAGAAACATGAGGTTTTATCAGAAAACTGTCAGGATTTAGAAGACATTTGTAGAACCGTCCTCAGCGTCTTAAATGGAATATAATCATTTCAAACATGAGACATGCCGTCATGATTAACGCAAGACCATAAAATAAGGCTCCGGTCTCCCTTATCAAACAATATATAGTGTCTCATTCGGTCATAAATCAATTAAAATAAGGCTCCGGTCTCCCTTATCAAACACTATATATGTCTCACTCGGTCATAAATCAATTACAAAGCACTAAAAGCAGTAAAATATCATTTATTTTACGCTCCGGTTGTTGTGACGATATTAGACATTAAACGACATGAAATATTAACCCATTACGGCAAAGCATCAGATAGATTTATGAGGGTTGGGCTGGTCAAAAATAACAGATGTGTACAAGCTAAAAATAACAGATGTACAAGCTAAAAATAACAGATGTATACAAGCTAAAAATAACAGATGTACACAAGCTAAAAATAACAGATGTACAAGCTAAAAATAACATATGTACAAGCTAAAAAATAACAGAAGTATAAGCTCAAAATAACAGATATACAAGCTCACAGCGCTGTGAGATATCTGCTATATTTTAGAACAATTTTGGAAAGATCTTTAAAGTGACAAAGAACTGTCCCAATTTCAAACAGTTTTTGTATTGTTATTTTATTATCATTATATTTTGACCCTTTCTTTGGCAGTCAATGTAAACGCGCATGTTTTATCATGTCGATATAAAAGCTCATTGTTTTAATTGAAAATCGGAATTGGTTTTTAGATTAAGGCTTTTGTACATTCGTCGTCCTCAAGCAATGAATTGTTTTACTTTATTTAAGGCTATTCTTTATGTATTTTTTTGCTTTGTTGTATATTGTCTCACCGGTATGTTATTTAAATACTAAGATGGTATAAATATGCATAAAAATGTCAGCTATAAGTAAGGCTTCAGGCAGCCTATACTCCCACAAAGAACTACAACTGTAGTCATTGTATAAATGTGTGTTATTTTATCTCCTTTGAAATGACCGAATGAACCCCATGAAGTGTCACCCAGCTTTATAACCACGAACATTACTTTATACTTTAGCTATTTAAAAAAACAAAATAAACATTGCGGAAATGTGTCGCAAATATTAATAGAAACATCGTTTTATTTTAGAAAACTGAAAACTGTTCTATAGGATTTAAGAAAGGTTTTTATCATGGATGGATGATAAAATGAACCATAAAGTGTTGGTTGTCTAGACTAGAGCTCGAGGTCTAGACTAAGACCTAGTCTAGACTTTAGAGGTCTCAGTCTCGAGGTCTAGACTGAGACCTAGTCTAGACTTTAGAGGTCTCAGTCTCAACATGTCGGTTTATTTCCCTCCTTCGGGACAAACGGTCCAGCTAACAGCCTCTCTCCTCAGTGTGAGGAGTTAGTTGTAAAAGTCTTCTGAAGGAGTCTAGGGACTATTATGTCCATGGTGTAGGAGTCAAAGTGTCTTCTGAAGGAGTCTAGGGACTATATGTCTAGGTGCAGGAAACAAAGTGTCTTCTGAAGGAGTCTAGGGACTATTATGTCCAGGTGTTGGAGTCAAGGTGTCTTCTGAAGGAGTCTACTATACAGTATGTAAAGTCCTCACAGTCACACCCAGACTGGGACAGATTCAAGAATATATATCTATATTTAACACTGTAAATAATGTAAATGTAAATACATTTGCCCAATATATCAAAATACAAAAAAAAAAAACATTCTAAAATAATTCAATTCAATTCATATATAATGAAAGTGGGGCATTACTGCCGTTCAATAAAACACAGTCATTAATTAAAAGAACGATTTAATTTCTATACCCGTAATATTTAAACCAGAGGTATTTTGAATAACACACCATTTATATTTATAGTCTTCTGAAATGTTTTATTCTTAGTCTTAAATATAAAAACCTTATAGTCTGTTATAGTATGTATGTAACTGATATACAGTCAACGAATTGAGCACTCATGGTGGCGGGTCTATTATGTTATGTCAGGGTAGTCAGACCGGTCGGAGCGGGCCAGGGCCAGATTAACACCTCTGAGGGCCCCTGGGCACTGAAGCTAGAAGGGCCCCCATCACGCACACGCAACATTTTGGCTGTTTTGGGGCTGCTTTAGACACAATTGCACTTTTCACTCACACTCATCTTTTTAGACACCATTTATTTCATTCGGATTAGCAGGGAAATTATCTGTGGAACTTTTTTTTTTTTTTTGAGGGGCCCCTGGTGCCCATGGGCCCCTGGGCACGTGCCCAAAGTGCCCATATGGTAGATCCGGCCCTCTAGCGGGCTCTATTGGTGTCAGGGTAGGAGGTCGTATGGAGGGTCTATGGAGGGTCTTATGGAGGGTCTTATGGAGGGTCTTAGGGTCTTATGGAGGGTCGTATGGAGGGTCTTATGGAGGGTCTTATGGAGGGTCTTATGGAGGGTCTTAGGGTCTTATGGAGGGTCTTATGGAGGGTATTATGGAGGGTCTTATGGAGGGTCTTAGGGTCTTATGGAGGGTCTTATCATGGAGGAGGGTCTTATGGAGGAGGGTCTGGTCTTACCTGCACTCTGCTCTCCGTGAGGCCGACCCGCAGCGCCAGTTCCTCCCGCATAAAGATGTCGGGGTAGTGGGTCTTGGCGAAGCTGCGCTCCAGCTCGTTGAGCTGCGCCGGGGTGAAGCGCGTCCGGTGCCGCTTCTGTTTCTGCGCCTGGCTGCTGCTTCCTCCTCCTCCTCCTCCTCCTCCTCCTCCTCCTCCTCCTCCATTACTGGTGTTATTAGAAGTATTAATATGCATCTGTTTGTCCTGCTCCTTCATGTTGTTGTTGTTGTTGTTGTTCGTTCCTCCCGTGCTGAGTTCGTCCACGCCGCCGGGGGGAAGCATGGTGGCTCCCTCCACGTCGGGGCCCCCCGTGGCCCCCCCGTGGCCCGTCCCCGGCCCTCCACCATGCCCCGGGGGGCCCCCCTGCAGCTCGGGGCCCCCCGTGGGGCCTCCGTGGCCCCCGGTGTCCGCTCCTCCCCCTCCTCCCCCCCCTCCCCCTCCTCCCTGCAGGCGGCATTTATTCAACACGTCTCGGTGGTTTAGAAGCTCCGCGGCGGCATCTTTCATCCCTGATCCCGCCAGAGAAAGAACAGCAAACAAACAAACAATGAATAAATAAATAAATAGTTTTTAACAGTTTCGGACAAATCAATCCTGAAATTATTATTATTATGAAATGTACTATTTTAGTCATTTAGTGATTTACAGTATAAAGACTTAGAGATAGCATTTGATACAGACTTATAGCATGTTATGTAGACAGCACTATAATTGCATTGTATGTAGTCATAGCACGCCATAGTACATAATGTATAGCATAGTAGTATAGATGTATAGTTTATATGTATAGTTTCATTATATAGATGTTCCACTGTTACTTTCTTAGCTTACGCATGTTTCATGATAAATGTTTTTATGTGATGTATTCCCATGCTTTTTGTTCTTGCTTAATGTAAATCGCTCTGGATTAAGAGCGTCTGCTAAATGCCTAAATTGTAATTTGTAAATTGCAAGAACACATATTAATACTTCACATATAGAAATAGTCATCTAAGAACCTGACAGTGGAATATTCTAACTATATATGTTTATTATTGTGTGTTATGCCTTTTGGATTAATGGGTAAATAAATAAAAGCATTAAATAAATTAACAGCATGTTTGTATATAGAAGCATTTGTTTTTATAATTGTTTACAATTATTGTTGTGAAATATAGTTGACTTTATAGTCAAATAAATGGCAGATATCCTGTCTCCATTACAGCTCCAAAATGAACGTGCGTAAAATCAATTTTTTAAAACATTTATACATTTAAATGTAACTGTGTTAAATGCAGTTATTTTGTTACAATCTATATAAACCCGCATCACAGCATGATAAATATATAGCCTTGAATGCTCCGACATATAAATTAAAACAATGTATACATTTCCAAATGTAAATTTAAATGACAATCTGTGAGGATATGAGATAAATACAGTTATATTACAATCATAAGAAACCCATGCAATTGTGTATGAATCTAACGCCCTTTTTTAAAGTTTAAAACAGGCTTAATTATAAATTCGATCACATCGACAATTCCACGAAAAATAAATCAAATTACGCACTAATGCAACACTAATACACCCCCCCCCCCCCCCCCCCCCCCCCTCCTTTCCAATGGATTAAGTTTAATTTCGGCGCCAAATCAAAGCATTCATCAGAGTTTCATAAACAAATGGATATAAATGTTATAGAGCTTACAGTAGAGCTGGAGAGTAGCGGCGTTTGGAGCCGAGAACTCACCGAGCCGCGCGTCCAGGAGGTCGGCGTGGGAGAGCATGGCGCACCGCTAAACTCTCCCCCTCGCCCCCCCCCCCACGGCACACACACACACACACACACACACACACACAAACTAATAAAAAATATATAAAAAATAAAGCACTCTATAACTTTTAACCTGTTTAAAGACATATATAGAGTCCCTAAATGAAAGCAAATTCACTTTGTGCTTTAAGAGGGAGGGTCTTTCATTATAATGTCTGTTAGGACAGGAAGGTGGTCCTGCCAAGCACCACGGCCAATCAGCGGAGAGGGCCGGGGCCACAGCCAATCGGGAGAGAGGGCCGGGGCCACAGCCAATCGGGAGAGAGGGGCTGGGGCCCGGCCAATCAACGTCACACGTCCGCCGCTAAAAAAAACTCCTTTCATTCCTCCTCGTTCAAACTTAATTGGCTTTGATTTCTTCTGTAAATTACACGATTTAATGTGTGTGTGTGTGTGTGTGTGTGTGTGTGTGTGTGTGTGTGTGTGTGTGTGTGTGTGTGTGTGTGTGTGTGTGTGTGTGTGTGTGTGTGTGTGTGTGTGTAAAACTCACAGAGAGACACAGAGAGAGAGACAGACAGACAGACAGACAGACAGACAGACAGACAGACAGACAGACAGACAGACAGACAGACAGACAGACAGACAGACAGACAGACAGACAGACAGACAGACAGAGACAAACAGAGAGACAGATGCAGAGAGACAGACAGATAGATTAGAGAGACAGACAGAGAGACAGAGAGACAGACAGACAGACAGACAGACAGACAGACAGACAGACAGACAGACAGACAGACAGACAGACAGACAGACAGACAGACAGACAGACAGACAGACAGACAGACAGACAGACAGACAGACAGACAGACAGACAGACAGACAGACAGACAGACAGACAGAGTGGATGATGTCATTTCACAGCATGTCGGCAGAAAATCACGGATCTACAGGTTTTATTTTGATTTTTGTTATTTGTAAATTATTAATTATAACGTCTTATTTCGTCAGGCCTGGCCTATACTGCAGTGTGTGCGTGTGTGCGTGTTGAACACGGACACAGACGATCTACAAGATCACACCGCATCGCCACGCAATGCTTTGTGAGCTTGTAGATCTGCATTTGGGGGGGGGGGGGGGGGGGGGTGTATTTTCCATTTTTGTTTCGATGAAAACTGTAAAGTGCTCTGTGGGCTTTTATAAATATTTTATTTATTAGCACAACAATAAACTACAAAAATTGTAGCATCATTAAAAGATTAAAAATAAATAGTGCAGGTAATTTATAAAGGTCTAAAACAACGACTTAATTAAAAGGTTTATAAAGGTTTTAGACAACATGGTTCTCACCTAAAATAATAGACAAATACTAAGTTAGACAGTCGTCAAACAGAAGCTTATTTAACAACATTAACAAGAGATTGTGACTAAATTATAACTTGTAAATTAATGCATGAATTGAATCCATTGGAAGTTGGAACATAACTACATTGTGTCACAATGTTCTTATATCAATAACAAATAACTACATTGTGTCACAATGTTCTTATATCAATAACAAATAACTACATTGTGTCACAATGTTCTTATATCAATAACAAATAACTACATTGTGTCACAATGTTCTTATATCAATAACAAATAACTACATTGTGTCACAATGTTCTTATATCAATAACAAATAACTACATTGTGTCACAATGTTCTTATATCAATAACAAATAACTACATTGTGTCACAATGTTCTTATATCAATAACAAATAACTACATTGTGTCACAATGTTCTTATATCAATAACAAATAACTACATTGTGTCACAATGTTCTTATATCAATAACAAATAATAACTACATTGTATCACATTTATATATTATATTAATAACACACATAATTACGATACATTGTATCGTGTGTTATTGTAATAAGCAATAAGGCCTACATTGTATCGTGTGTTATTGTAATAAGGCCTACATTGAAATTGCAACATTCAGTTCAATGTGACATTTCCTGAACAGTAATCGACACATTTAGACATCGGAGGTTTTTCCACGCGAGACTGTGGAGACATTTCAGTGCCATAAGTGGTCCGGGACCCCCCAGGGGGTCCTTGAGGGACTTCCAGCGGGTCCCCCCACAGCTAAATGATAGTTTGGAACCAAATGGACCCTCATGGGCATATCCTTTAAAATGGGGGGTCCGGCGGACCGGCGGGCTATCATATTATTCGTCCTTTATAGGTCTGTGAACCCCCAGCGCCCAGCGGACCCCCCCCCCCCCCCCCCCCCTCTCTCTCTCTCCTCTCTCTCTCTCTCTCTCTCTGTCAGCGGACCTCTCTCTCTCTCTGTCAGCGGACCCCTCTCTAGGCTCTCTCTCTCTCTCTCTCTCTGTCAGCGGACCCCCCTCTCTCTCTCTCTCTCAGCGGACCCCTCTCTCTCTCTCTCTCTCTCTCTCTCTCTCTCTGTCAGCGGACCCCCCCCCCCCCTCTCTCTCTCTCTCTCTCTCTCTCTCTGTCAGCGGACCCCCCCCCCTCTCTCTCTCTCTCTCTCTCTCTCTCTCTGTCAGCGGACCCCCCCCCCTCTCTCTCTCCTCTCTCTCAGCAGCGGACCCCTCTCTCTCTCTCTCTCTCTCTCTCTCTCTCTCTCTTCTGTCAGCGGACCCCCCCCCCCCCCCTCTCTCTCTCTCTCTCTCTCTCTCTCTCTCTCTGTCAGACTGACTGACTAGCCAACCCAACAGAACAGTCACTAATTTCCCACTCAGCCAAATAACAAAGTTTTATAGCGGGGGTAATTTTCAACACCATTAGGTTTTTATCTAATTAGTGCCAAATCTATAGTCTTCTTATTGCCATTATTAAAGTGGGATCAGTGTAAATTAGAGGCTGATTTACGGAGCGTTTAAACCACACTCCTCGACAGAAGGGCGGGACTTGATGTTGTAAATTATATG
>NC_139713.1:1735260-1742760 GCF_964188405.1 Protomyctophum parallelum | reverse complement strand
TGCTTTCTTATCTTTCTTACCTTTCTTTGTTGTTACGTCCCCACCAAAGAGGTGGCTATTTTCCCTACCATAAACCCTCAATGAATTGCATTGAATTGAATGGAAATTGAATGGGGCTATGGGGTGTTGTGCTAGTTCGCTTATTTCCATCGAAAGAAGTAGTAAAGTGTGCCGCTTGGGATATTATTTACATTATGAAGAGAGGATATATACAAAGAAATTATAATTTTGAGCGATGGAAATAAGCGAATTAGCACAACACCCCATAGACCCATTCAATTCCCATTCAATAAAAGGCAATTCAGTGAGGGCTTATGGTATAGGGGAAATTGCCAATAAGGAGCTTTTGCACAAAATAACACCTGGACCTCTTTGGTGGGGACGTAACGACTACAAAGAAAGGTAAGAAAGCCTTTTAGTATGGAATTCTCCTTTAAGCAAGAACAAAAAGCATGGCAACACATCACATACATAAAACAGTGGAATATCTATATAATGAAACTACATATAAACTATACATACTATACTATACTATACTATACTATATAAAGTGCTATGACTATACATGAAATGCAATTCTAGTGCTGTCTACGTAACATGCTATCTAAGGGGCGATGCGGGATCCATGCTTACTGCAAATCGCTCTGGATTATAAGAGTGTCTGAAAAATGCCTAAAATTGTAGAAAAAGTGAAAAATCCCTCTCTAAGGGAGGTGAACTTTTCACCCTATCTCTAAGGGAGATGAACTTCTCATCCTATCTCTAAGGGAGGTGAACTTCTCACCCTATCTCTAAGGGAGGTGAACTTCTCACCCTATCTCTAAGGGAGGTGAACTTCTCACCCTATCTCTAAGGGAGGTGAACTTCTCACCCTATCTCTGAGGGAGGTGAACTTCTCACCCTATCTCTGAGGGAGGTGAACTTCTCACCCTATCTCTAAGGGAGATGAACTTCTCACCCTATCTCTAAGGGAGGTGAACTTCTCACCCTATCTCTAAGGGAGGTGAACTTCTCACCCTATCTCTGAGGGAGGTGAACTTCTCACCCTATCTCTAAGGGAGGTGAACTTCTCACCCTATCTCTAAGGGAGATGAACTTCTCACCCTATCTCTAAGGGAGGTGAACTTCTCACCCTATCTCTAAGGGAGGTGAACTTCTCACCCTATCTCTAAGGGAGGTGAACTTCTCACCCCATCTCTAAGGGAGGTGAACTTCTCACCCTATCTCTAAGGGAGGTGAACTTCTCACCCTATCTCTAAGGGAGGTGAACGTCTCACCCCATCTCTAAGGGAGGTGAACTTCTCACCCTATCTCTGAGGGAGGTGAACTTCTCACCCTATCTCTAAGGGAGGTGAACTTCTCACCCTATCTCTAAGGGAGATGAACTTCTCACCCTATCTCTAAGGGAGGTGAACTTCTCACCCTATCTCTAAGGGAGGTGAACTTCTCACCCTATCTCTAAGGGAGATGAACTTCTCACCCTATCTCTAAGGGAGGTGAACTTCTCACCCCATCTCTAAGGGAGGTGAACTTCTCACCCTATCTCTAAGGGAGGTGAACTTCTCACCCTATCTCTAAGGGAGTGCAAAATCGTGCAAATGTGGCGCAAAAAAATCTGTATATGCTTTCAGAGCAAACGTCTATAATTCATATCTTTGCTTCTATTTTCAGATGGGGGGTCCGCGGCCAATTATAGCTTCTGGGGGTCCTTGATATGAAAAAGGTTGAGCACCACTGATATAGAAACATGAGTTTAACCCTGTGAGAACCACTGATATAGAAACATGAGGTTTAACCCTGTGAGAACCACCGATATAGAAACATGAGGTTTAACCCTGTGAGAACCACTGATATAGAAACATGAGGTTTAACCCTGTGAGAAGCACTGATATAGAAACATGAGGTTTTAACCCTGTGAGAACCACTGACATAGAAACATGAGGTTTAACCCTGTGAGAACCACTGATATAGAAACATGAGGGTTTAACCCTGTGAGAACCACTGAAATAGAAACATGGGGTTTAACCCTGTGAGAACCACTGATATAGAAACATGAGGTTTAACCCTGTGAGAACGACTGATATAGAAACATGAGGTTTAACCCTGTGAGAACCACTGATATAGAAACATGAGGTTTAACCCTGTGAGAACCACTGATATAGAAACATGAGGTTTAACCCTGTGAGAACCAGATATAGAAACATGAGGTTTAACCCTGTGAGAACAACTGATATAGAAACATGAGGTTTAACCCTGTGAGAACCACTGATACTAGAAACATGAGGTTTAACCCTGTGAGAACCACTGATATAGAAACATGAGGTTTAACCCTGTGAGAACCACTGATATAGAAACATGAGGTTTAACCCTGTGAGAACCACTGATATAGAAACATGAGGTTTAACCCTGTGAGAACCACTGATATAGAAACATGAGGTTTAACCCTGTGAGAACCACTGATATAGAAACATGAGGTTTAACCCTGTGAGAACCACTGATACAGAAACATGAGGTTTAACCCTGTGAGAACCACTGATATAGAAACATGAGGTTTAACCCTGTGAGAACCACTGATATAGAAACATGAGGTTTAACCCTGTGAGAACCACTGATATAGAAACATGAGGTTTAACCCTGTGAGAACCACTGATATAGAAACATGAGGTTTTAACCCTGTGAGAACCACTGATACAGAAACATGAGGTTTAACCCTGTGAGAACCACTGATATAGAAACATGAGGTTTAACCCTGTGAGAACCACTGATATAGAAACATGAGGTTTAACCCTGTGAGAACTACTGATATAGAAACATGAGGTTTAACCCTGTGAGAACCACTGATATAGAAACATGAGGTTTAACCCTGTGAGAACCACTGATATAGAAACATGAGGTTTAACCCTGTGAGAACCACTGATATAGAAACATGAGGTTTAACCCTGTGAGAACCACTGATACAGAAACATGAGGTTTAACCCTGTGAGAACCACTGATATAGAAACACGAGGTTTAACCCTGTGAGAACCACTGATATAGAAACATGAGGTTTAACCCTGTGAGAACCACTGATATAGAAACATGAGGTTTAACCCTGTGAGAACCACTGATATAGAAACATTAGGTTTTAACCCTGTGTGTGAGAACCACTGATATAGAAACATGAGGGTTTAACCCTGTGAGAACCACTGATATAGAAACATGAGGTTTAACCCTGTGAGAACCACTGATATAGAAACATGAGGGTTTAACCCTGTGAGAACCACTGATATAGAAACATGAGGTTTAACCCTGTGAGAACCACTGATATAGAAACATGAGGTTTAACCCTGTGAGAACCACTGATATAGAAACATGAGGTTTAACCCTGTGAGAACCAGATATAGAAACATGAGGTTTAACCCTGTGAGAACCACTGATATAGAAACATGAGGTTTAACCCTGTGAGAACCACTGATATAGAAACATGAGGTTTAACCCTGTGAGAACCACTGATACAGAAACATGAGGTTTAACCCTGTGAGAACCACTGATATAGAAACATGAGGTTTAACCCTGTGAGAACCACTGATATAGAAACATGAGGTTTTAACCCTGTGAGAACCACTGATACAGAAACATGAGGTTTAACCCTGTGAGAACCACTGATATAGAAACACGAGGTTTAACCCTGTGAGAACCACTGATATAGAAACATGAGGTTTAACCCTGTGAGAACCACTGATATAGAAACATGAGGTTTAACCCTGTGAGAACCACTGATATAGAAACATTAGGTTTTAACCCTGTGAGAACCACTGATATAGAAACATGAGGTTTAACCCTGTGAGAACCACTGATATAGAAACATGAGGGTTTAACCCTGTGAGAACCACTGATATAGAAACATGAGGTTTAACCCTGTGAGAACCACTGATATAGAAACATGAGGGTTTAACCCTGTGAGAACCACTGATATAGAAACATGAGGGTTTAACCCTGTGAGAACCACTGATATAGAAACATGAGGTTTAACCCTGTGAGAACCACTGATATAGAAACATGAGGTTTAACCCTGTGAGAACCACTGATATAGAAACATGAGGTTTAACCCTGTGAGAACCAGATATAGAAACATGAGGTTTAACCCTGTGAGAACCACTGATATAGAAACATGAGGTTTAACCCTGTGAGAACCACTGATATAGAAACATGAGGTTTAACCCTGTGAGAACCACTGATATAGAAACATGAGGTTTTAACCCTGTGAGAACCACTGATACAGAAACATGAGGTTTAACCCTGTGAGAACCACTGATATAGAAACACGAGGTTTAACCCTGTGAGAACCACTGATATAGAAACATGAGGTTTAACCCTGTGAGAACCACTGATATAGAAACATGAGGTTTAACCCTGTGAGAACCACTGATATAGAAACATTAGGTTTTAACCCTGTGAGAACCACTGATATAGAAACATGAGGTTTAACCCTGTGAGAACCACTGATATAGAAACATGAGGGTTTAACCCTGTGAGAACCACTGATATAGAAACATGAGGTTTAACCCTGTGAGAACCACTGATATAGAAACATGAGGGTTTAACCCTGTGAGAACCACTGATATAGAAACATGAGGTTTAACCCTGTGAGAACCACTGATATAGAAACATGAGGTTTAACCCTGTGAGAACCACTGATATAGAAACATGAGGTTTAACCCTGTGAGAACCAGATATAGAAACATGAGGTTTAACCCTGTGAGAACCACTGATATAGAAACATGAGGTTTTAACCCTGTGAGAACCACTGATACAGAAACATGAGGTTTAACCCTGTGAGAACCACTGATATAGAAACATGAGGTTTAACCCTGTGAGAACCACTGATATAGAAACATGAGGTTTAACCCTGTGAGAACTACTGATATAGAAACATGAGGTTTAACCCTGTGAGAACCACTGATATAGAAACATGAGGTTTAACCCTGTGAGAACCACTGATATAGAAACATGAGGTTTAACCCTGTGAGAACCACTGATATAGAAACATGAGGTTTTAACCCTGTGAGAACCACTGATACAGAAACATGAGGTTTAACCCTGTGAGAACCACTGATATAGAAACACGAGGTTTAACCCTGTGAGAACCACTGATATAGAAACATGAGGTTTAACCCTGTGAGAACCACTGATATAGAAACATGAGGTTTAACCCTGTGAGAACCACTGATATAGAAACATTAGGTTTTAACCCTGTGAGAACCACTGATATAGAAACATGAGGTTTAACCCTGTGAGAACCACTGATATAGAAACATGAGGGTTTAACCCTGTGAGAACCACTGATATAGAAACATGAGGTTTAACCCTGTGAGAACCACTGATATAGAAACATGAGGGTTTAACCCTGTGAGAACCACTGATATAGAAACATGAGGTTTAACCCTGTGAGAACCACTGATATAGAAACATGAGGTTTAACCCTGTGAGAACCACTGATATAGAAACATGAGGTTTAACCCTGTGAGAACCAGATATAGAAACATGAGGTTTAACCCTGTGAGAACCACTGATATAGAAACATGAGGTTTAACCCTGTGAGAACCACTGATATAGAAACATGAGGTTTAACCCTGTGAGAACCACTGATACAGAAACATGAGGTTTAACCCTGTGAGAACCACTGATATAGAAACATGAGGTTTAACCCTGTGAGAACCACTGATATAGAAACATGAGGTTTTAACCCTGTGAGAACCACTGATACAGAAACATGAGGTTTAACCCTGTGAGAACCACTGATATAGAAACACGAGGTTTAACCCTGTGAGAACCACTGATATAGAAACATGAGGTTTAACCCTGTGAGAACCACTGATATAGAAACATGAGGTTTAACCCTGTGAGAACCACTGATATAGAAACATTAGGTTTTAACCCTGTGAGAACCACTGATATAGAAACATGAGGTTTAACCCTGTGAGAACCACTGATATAGAAACATGAGGGTTTAACCCTGTGAGAACCACTGATATAGAAACATGAGGTTTAACCCTGTGAGAACCACTGATATAGAAACATGAGGGTTTAACCCTGTGAGAACCACTGATATAGAAACATGAGGTTTAACCCTGTGAGAACCACTGATATAGAAACATGAGGTTTAACCCTGTGAGAACCACTGATATAGAAACATGAGGTTTAACCCTGTGAGAACCAGATATAGAAACATGAGGTTTAACCCTGTGAGAACCACTGATATAGAAACATGAGGTTTAACCCTGTGAGAACCACTGATATAGAAACATGAGGTTTAACCCTGTGAGAACCACTGATATAGAAACATGAGGTTTTAACCCTGTGAGAACCACTGATACAGAAACATGAGGTTTAACCCTGTGAGAACCACTGATATAGAAACACGAGGTTTAACCCTGTGAGAACCACTGATATAGAAACATGAGGTTTAACCCTGTGAGAACCACTGATATAGAAACATGAGGTTTAACCCTGTGAGAACCACTGATATAGAAACATTAGGTTTTAACCCTGTGAGAACCACTGATATAGAAACATGAGGTTTAACCCTGTGAGAACCACTGATATAGAAACATGAGGGTTTAACCCTGTGAGAACCACTGATATAGAAACATGAGGTTTAACCCTGTGAGAACCACTGATATAGAAACATGAGGGTTTAACCCTGTGAGAACCACTGATATAGAAACATGAGGTTTAACCCTGTGAGAACCACTGATATAGAAACATGAGGTTTAACCCTGTGAGAACCACTGATATAGAAACATGAGGTTTAACCCTGTGAGAACCAGATATAGAAACATGAGGTTTAACCCTGTGAGAACCACTGATATAGAAACATGAGGTTTAACCCTGTGAGAACCACTGATATAGAAACATGAGGTTTAACCCTGTGAGAACCACTGATACAGAAACATGAGGTTTAACCCTGTGAGAACCACTGATATAGAAACATGAGGTTTAACCCTGTGAGAACCACTGATATAGAAACATGAGGTTTAACCCTGTGAGAACCACTGATATAGAAACATGAGGTTTTAACCCTGTGAGAACCAGTGATATAGAAACATGAGGGTTTAACCCTGTGAGAACCACTGATATAGAAACATGAGGGTTTTCAGAAAACTTTTAGAAGAATGTTTTGGTATCGTCCTCAATGACTCCTAAATGGATTAACCCTTTAACTCCTTCACTGTGTCTGACAGCACATGCACACTGCCAGCGTTTCACACACGCGCACACACACACACACACACACACACACACACACACACACGTGCACACGCACGCGCGCAGCCTGGGGACAGTGTGCTGGATATGATCCCATCACTTAGGAGTCTATTGATTCCATTCAAGTTCAAATAAAGGCGTGTAATGCGTCCTAAATCCGCGCCGCCTCCCTCCGTAATGCCCCGGGCCTCCTAATCCCCCTAATCCTCCTAATCCTCCTGTAATCCCCCCCTCTAACCCCCCCCCCCCCCA
>NC_139713.1:1727760-1730260 GCF_964188405.1 Protomyctophum parallelum | reverse complement strand
TATCTATACTGTATCTATACTGTATCTATACTGTATCTATACTGTATCTACTGTATCTACTGTATCTATACTGTATCTATACTGTATCTATACTGTATCTATACTGTATCTACTGTATCTATACTGTATCTACTGTATCTATACTGTATCTATACTGTATCTATACTGTATCTATACTGTATCTATACTGTATCTATACTGTATCTATACTGTATCTACTGTATCTACTGTATCTATACTGTATCTATACTGTATCTATACTGTATCTATACTGTATCTACTGTATCTATACTGTATCTACAGTATCTATACTGTATCTATACTGTATCTACTGTATCTATACTGTATCTACTGTATCTATACTGTATCTATACTGTATCTATACTGTATCTATACTGTATCTACTGTATCTATACTGTATCTATACTGTATCTATACTGTATCTATACTGTATCTATACTGTATCTATACTGTATCTACTGTATCTATACTGTATCTATACTGTATCTATACTGTATCTATACTGTATCTACTGTATCTATACTGTATCTATACTGTATCTACTGTATCTATACTGTATCTACTGTATCTATACTGTACTCTATACTGTATCTACTGTATCTATACTGTATCTATACTGTATCTACTGTATCTATACTGTATCTATACTGTATCTATACTGTATCTACTGTATCTATACTGTATCTACTGTATCTATACTGTATCTATACTGTATCTATACTGTATCTATACTGTATCTATACTGTATCTATACTGTATCTACTGTATCTATACTGTATCTACTGTATCTATACTGTATCTACTGTATCTATACTGTATCTACTGTATCTATACTGTATCTATACTGTATCTATGCTGTATCTATACTGTATCTATAGCTGTATCTATACTGTATCTATACTGTATCTACTGTATCTATACTGTATCTCTGTATCTATACTGTATCTATACTGTATCTACTGTATCTATACTGTATCTATACTGTATCTATACTGTATCTACTGTATCTATACTGTATCTATACTGTATCTACTGTATCTATACTGTATCTATACTGTATCTATACTGTATCTACTGTATCTATACTGTATCTATACTGTATCTACTGTATCTATACTGTATCTACTGTATCTATACTGTATCTACTGTATCTATACTGTATCTATACTGTATCTATACTGTATCTACTGTATCTATACTGTATCTATACTGTATCTATACTGTATCTACTGTATCTATACTGTATCTACTGTATCTACTGTATCTACTGTATCTACTGTATCTACTGTATCTACTGTATCTATACTGTATCTACTGTATCTACTGTATCTACTGTATCTATACTGTATCTATACTGTATCTACTGTATCTATACTGTATCTATACTGTATCTACTGTATCTACTGTATCTACTGTATCTATACTGTATCTATACTGTATCTACTGTATCTACTGTATCTACTGTATCTACTGTATCTATACTGTATCTATACTGTATCTACTGTATCTATACTGTATCTATACTGTATCTATACTGTATCTACTGTATCTACTGTATCTACTGTATCTATACTGTATCTATACTGTATCTACTGTATCTATACTGTATCTATACTGTATCTACTGTATCTATACTGTATCTACTGTATCTATACTGTATCTACTGTATCTACTGTATCTACTGTATCTACTGTATCTATACTGTATATATACTGTATATATACTGTATCTATACTGTATCTATACTTGTATCTACTGTATCTACTGTATCTACTGTATCTATACTGTATCTATACTGTATCTATACTGTATCTACTGTATCTACTGTATCTACTGTATCTACTGTATCTATACTGTATCTATACTGTATCTACTGTATCTATACTGTATCTATACTGTATCTATACTGTATCTATACTGTATCTACAGTATCTATACTGTATCTATACTGTATCTACTGTATCTATACTGTATCTATACTGTATCTATACTGTATCTACTGTATCTATACTGTATCTATACTGTATCTATACTGTATCTACTGTATCTACTGTATCTATACTGTATCTACTGTATCTACTGTATCTACTGTATCTATACTGTATCTATACTGTATCTATGCTGTATCTATACTGTATCTACTGTATCTACTGTATCTATACTGTATCTACTGTATCTACTGTATCTACTGTATCTATACTGTATCTATACTGTATCTATACTGTATCTATACTGTATCTATACTGTATCTACTGTATCTATACTGTATCTACTGTATCTACTGTATCTACTGTATCTATACTGTATCTATACTGTATCTACTGTATCTACTGTATCTACTGTATCTATACTGTATCTACTGTATCTACTGTATCTACTGTATCTATACTGTATCTATACTGTATCTACTGTATCTACTGTATCTATACTGTATCTACTGTATCTACTGTATCTACTGTATCTACTGTATCTATACTGT
>NC_139713.1:1702776-1715276 GCF_964188405.1 Protomyctophum parallelum | reverse complement strand
AAGGTTGCCGTATATTAGATCAGTCGATGGGTGGACTAGTGTAGAAACACAGGGAAGGTTGCCGTATATTAGATCAGTGGATGGGTGGACTAGTGAAGAAACACAGGGAAGGTTGCCATATATTAGATCAGTCGATGGGTGGACTAGTGTAGAAACACAGGGAAGGTTGCTGTATATTAGATCAGTGGATGGGTGGACTAGTGTAGAAACACAGGGAAGGTTGCCGTATATTAGATCAGTCGATGGGTGGACTAGTGTAGAAACACAGGGAAGGTTGCTGTATATTAGATTAGTCGATGGGTGGACTAGTGAAGAAACACAGGGAAGGTTGCCATATATTAGATCAGTCGATGGGTGGACTAGTGTAGAAACACAGGGAAGGTTGGCGTATATTAGATCAGTCGATGGGTGGACTAGTGTAGAAACACGGTGAAGGTTGCCGTATATTAGATCAGTCGATGGGTGGACTAGTGTAGAAACACAGGGAAGGTTGGCGTATATTAGATCAGTCGATGGGTGGACTAGTGTAGAAACACGGTGAAGGTTGCCGTATATTAGATCAGTCGATGGGTGGACTAGTGTAGAAACACAGGGAAGGTTGGCGTATATTAGATCAGTCGATGGGTGGACTAGTGTAGAAACACGGTGAAGGTTGCCGTATATTAGATCAGTCTTAACCCGCCACGCAAACGGACTGTTGGCACGTCGGACTAACGTATCCCCTCCCCCCCCCCCCCCAGCTAGTGCCTTGCATTGGTCTCCTCTGACGTGCGTGTGTGTGCGTATGCGTGTGTGTGCGTGTGCACGTGTGTGCGTGCGTGTGTGTAAAGTGCATTGCAGAAGCTCTTTGGAGAGAGGCTGTATTCAGATGTTACTCTGATAGAGAAATAACGATCTGATCGACGCGCACGCACGCACACGCACGCACGCACACACACGCACACGCACACGCACACACACACACACACACACACACACACACACACACACACACACACACACACACACACACACAGGAACTGACCCCAATCCTCCCTGTTTCCTCCTCCCACCTGCCCCTCTCTCTGTTTTAATGGATTTCCAACCTGGCCCGCAGGTTGGCTAGCTGGAGCCTAGCGGATCGGACTCCATTTGGACCGCTGCCTACGATTAGCTCCTCAGAGCCTCGCGTATAACGAACGCCGGCCTAATTAGTATGCATTATCAATTAACAGACTTAATAGGAGGCAGATTGATTGGATCCTTCTGTAGAGGCTGTGTGTATGGGGGGGGGGTGGAGGGGGGGTGGTAAGGGGGGGGGGGGGGGCAGAAGCTGGAGAGAAACACAAAATGACCACCCCCCCTCACACACATACACACACATACACACACACACACACACACACACACACACACACACACCTTATACACTATAGTTCCCGTGCACGAGTGTACGTGCGCACACAGACGCATGGTTCTAAAGAAACCTATAGATTTCCACCGTATGTTTTTCTGTAAAGTCGACTCCGTGCTGCTTCTTCTTCTTCTCTGATCCGTCGTGTCGGGAGCTTATAATTCGTGACGGACGACATTATCGGTATAGCATAATATCGTAATCGGCCACATCAGTATCGGATTGGTCAAGAAACGACTCCAGACTAGAGCGTTGGGTGTGACCGACACACTGCAGGGTTTCATAGTAAAGGACTAGACTAGCGTTGGGTGTGACTGACACACTGCAGGGTTTCATAGTAAAGGACTAGACTAGCGTTGGGTGTGACCGACACACTGCAGGGTTTCATAGTAAAGGACTAGACTAGCGTTGGGTGTGACCGACACACTGCAGGGTTTCATAGTAAAGGATAGACTAGCGTTAGGTGTGACTGACACACTGCAGGGTTTCATAGTAAAGGACTAGACTAGCGTTGGGTGTGACTGACACACTGCAGGGTTTCATAGTAAAGGACTAGACTAGCGTTGGGTGTGACCGACACACTGCAGGGTTTCATAGTAAAGGACTAGACTAGCGTTGGGTGTGACCGACACACTGCAGGGTTTCATAGTAAAGGATAGACTAGCGTTAGGTGTGACTGACACACTGCAGGGTTTCATAGTAAAGGACTAGACTAGCGTTGGGTGTGACCGACACACTGCAGGGTTTCATAGTAAAGGATAGACTAGCGTTGGGTGTGACTGACACACTGCAGGGTTTCATAGTAAAGGACTAGACTAGCGTTGGGTGTGACTGACACACTGCAGGGTTTCATAGTAAAGGTCTAGACTAGCGTTGGGTGTGACTGACACACTGCAGGGTTTCATAGTAAAGGACTAGACTAGCGTTGGACGTGACTGACACACTGCAGGGTTTCATAGTAAAGGACTAGACTAGCGTTGGGTGTGACCGTCACACTGCAGGGTTTCATAGTAAAGGACTAGACTAGCGTTGGGCGTGACCGACACACTGCAGGGTTTCATAGTAAAGGATAGACTAGCGTTAGGTGTGACCGACACACTGCAGGGTTTCATAGTAAAGGACTAGACTAGCGTTGGGTGTGACTGTCACACTGCAGGGTTTCATAGTAAAGGTCTAGACTAGCGTTGGGTGTGACTGACACACTGCAGGGCTTCATAGTAAAGGACTAGACTAGCGTTGGGTGTGACTGACACACTGCAGGGTTTCATAGTAAAGGATTAGACTAGCGTTGGGTGTGACTGACACACTGCAGGGTTTCATAGTAAAGGACTAGACTAGCGTTGGGTGTGACTGACACACTGCAGGGTTTCATAGTAAAGGATTAGACTAGCGTTGGGTGTGACTGACACTGCAGGGTTTCATAGTAAAGGATTAGACTAGCGTTGGGTGTGACTGTCACACTGCAGGGTTTCATAGTAAAGGACTAGACTAGCGTTGGCTGTGACCGACACACTGCAGGGTTTCATAGTAAAGGACTAGACTAGCGTTGGGTGTGACTGACACTGCAGGGTTTCATAGTAAAGGACTAGACTAGCGTTGGGTGTGACTGACACTGCAGGGTTTCATAGTAAAGGACTAGACTAGCATTGGCTGTGACCGACACACTGCAGGGTTTCATAGTAAAGGACTAGACTAGCGTTGGGTGTGACTGACACTGCAGGGTTTCATAGTAAAGGACTAGACTAGCGTTGGGTGTGACTGACACACTGCAGGGTTTCATAGTAAAGGACTAGACTAGCGTTGGGTGTGACCGACACACTGCAGGGTTTCATAGTAAAGGACTAGACTAGCGTTGGGTGTGACTGACACACTGCAGGGTTTCATAGTAAAGGACTAGACTAGCGTTGGGTGTGACTGTCACACTGCAGGGTTTCATAGTAAAGGACTAGACTAGCGTTGGGTGTGACCGACACACTGCAGGGTTTCATAGTAAAGGATAGACTAGCGTTGGGTGTGACCGACACACTGCAGGGTTTCATAGTAAAGGACTAGACTAGCGTTAGGTGTGACTGACACACTGCAGGGTTTCATAGTAAAGGACTAGACTAGCGTTGGGTGTGACTGACACACTGCAGGGTTTCATAGTAAAGGACTAGACTAGCGTTGGGTGTGACTGTCACACTGCAGGGTTTCATAGTAAAGGACTAGACTAGCGTTGGGTGTGACCGACACACTGCAGGGTTTCATAGTAAAGGATAGACTAGCGTTGGGTGTGACCGACACACTGCAGGGTTTCATAGTAAAGGACTAGACTAGCGTTAGGTGTGACCGACACACTGCAGGGTTTCATAGTAAAGGACTAGACTAGCGTTGGGTGTGACTGACACACTGCAGGGTTTCATAGTAAAGGACTAGACTAGCGTTGGGTGTGACTGTCACACTGCAGGGTTTCATAGTAAAGGACTAGACTAGCGTTGGGTGTGACCGACACACTGCAGGGTTTCATAGTAAAGGATAGACTAGCGTTGGGTGTGACTGACACACTGCAGGGTTTCATAGTAAAGGTCTAGACTAGCGTTGGGTGTGACCGACACACTGCAGGGTTTCATAGTAAAGGACTAGACTAGCGTTAGGTGTGACTGACACACTGCAGGGTTTCATAGTAAAGGACTAGACTAGCGTTGGGTGTGACTGACACACTGCAGGGTTTCATAGTAAAGGACTAGACTAGCGTTAGGTGTGACCGACACACTGCAGGGTTTCATAGTAAAGGACTAGACTAGCGTTGGGTGTGACTGACACACTGCAGGGTTTCATAGTAAAGGACTAGACTAGCGTTGGGTGTGACCGACACACTGCAGGGTTTCATAGTAAAGGTCTAGACTAGGGTTGGGTGTGACTGACACACTGCAGGGTTTCATAGTAAAGGACTAGACTAGCGTTAGGTGTGACTGACACACTGCAGGGTTTCATAGTAAAGGATAGACTAGCGTTGGGTGTGACTGACACTGCAGGGTTTCATAGTAAAGGACTAGACTAGCGTTGGGTGTGACCGACACACTGCAGGGTTTCATAGTAAAGGACTAGACTAGCGTTGGGTGTGACTGACACACTGCAGGGTTTCATAGTAAAGGACTAGACTAGCGTTGGGTGTGACTGACACACTGCAGGGTTTCATAGTAAAGGACTAGACTAGCGTTGGGTGTGACTGACACACTGCAGGGTTTCATAGTAAAGGACTAGACTAGCGTTGGGTGTGACCGACACACTGCAGGGTTTCATAGTAAAGGACTAGACTAGCGTTGGGTGTGACTGACACACTGCAGGGTTTCATAGTAAAGGTCTAGACTAGCGTTGGGTGTGACCGTCACACTGCAGGGTTTCATAGTAAAGGACTAGACTAGCGTTGGACGTGACTGACACACTGCAGGGTTTCATAGTAAAGGACTAGACTAGCGTTGGGTGTGACTGTCACACTGCAGGGTTTCATAGTAAAGGACTAGACTAGCGTTGGGTGTGACCGACACACTGCAGGGTTTCATAGTAAAGGATAGACTAGCGTTGGGTGTGACTGACACACTGCAGGGTTTCATAGTAAAGGTCTAGACTAGCGTTGGGTGTGACCGACACACTGCAGGGTTTCATAGTAAAGGACTAGACTAGCGTTGGGTGTGACTGACACACTGCAGGGTTTCATAGTAAAGGACTAGACTAGCGTTGGGTGTGACTGACACACTGCAGGGTTTCATAGTAAAGGACTAGACTAGCGTTAGGTGTGACCGACACACTGTAGGGTTTCATAGTAAAGGACTAGACTAGCGTTGGGTGTGACCGACACACTGCAGGGTTTCATAGTAAAGGTCTAGACTAGGGTTGGGTGTGACTGACACTGCAGGGTTTCATAGTAAAGGACTAGACTAGCGTTGGGTGTGACTGACACACTGCAGGGTTTCATAGTAAAGGACTAGACTAGCGTTGGGTGTGACCGACACACTGCAGGGTTTCATAGTAAAGGACTAGACTAGCGTTGGGTGTGACTGACACACTGCAGGGTTTCATAGTAAAGGACTAGACTAGCGTTGGGTGTGACTGACACACTGCAGGGTTTCATAGTAAAGGTCTAGACTAGCGTTGGGTGTGACCGACACACTGCAGGGTTTCATAGTAAAGGACTAGACTAGCGTTGGGTGTGACTGACACACTGCAGGGTTTCATAGTAAAGGACTAGACTAGCGTTGGGTGTGACTGACACACTGCAGGGTTTCATAGTAAAGGACTAGACTAGCGTTAGGTGTGACCGACACACTGCAGGGTTTCATAGTAAAGGACTAGACTAGCGTTGGGTGTGACTGACACTGCAGGGTTTCATAGTAAAGGATTAGACTAGCGTTGGCTGTGACCGACACACTGCAGGGTTTCATAGTAAAGGACTAGACTAGCGTTAGGTGTGACCGACACACTGCAGGGTTTCATAGTAAAGGACTAGACTAGCGTTAGGTGTGACCGACACACTGCAGGGTTTCATAGTAAAGGACTAGACTAGCGTTGGGTGTGACTGACACACTGCAGGGTTTCATAGTAAAGGACTAGACTAGCGTTGGGTGTGACCGTCACACTGCAGGGTTTCATAGTAAAGGATAGACTAGCGTTGGGTGTGACCGTCACACTGCAGGGTTTCATAGTAAAGGACTAGACTAGCGTTGGGTGTGACTGACACACTGCAGGGCTTCATAGTAAAGGACTAGACTAGTGTTGGGTGTGACTGACACACTGCAGGGTTTCATAGTAAAGGACTAGACTAGCGTTGGGTGTGACTGTCACACTGCAGGGTTTCATAGTAAAGGAGACCTGATAGTCGCCATAAAAGGGTGTCTTTGAAAAACAGAGAAAAAGGACACGAACACAATGTTCTGGCCGGTCTCTGACGTCATGTGTGCTGATCTAGAAACATGAGGTTTTTCAGAAAAACTGTTTGCAGAATGTGGCCTCAGTCCAAAACGTATATTTGCGAACGCAGTGAGCCACTTACTATGACAGCAGGGGCTGAGTGTCTGTGTGTGTGTGTGTCACGCTGTGTGGTGTCACGCTGTTACACCACCGGCCCGCCACCAGAGGGCGCAGCTGTGGCACGCACGCACGCACGCACACACACACACACACACAGGGCGCAGCTGTAGCACACACACACACAACCACACACACACGAGCTGCGTTCGCTTCACGCGTTTGCGCGTCTTACTTGTAATATTATTAATACCCATATCTGTAACATTTCCTTAACTTTTCTTCCCGTTAAAGGAGAATTCCATACTAAAAGGCTTTCTTACCTTTCTTTGTAGTCGTTACGTCCCCACCAAAGAGGTCCAGGTGTTATTTGTAGTTGTTACGTCCCCACCAAAGAGGTCCAAGTGTTATTTTGTGCAAAAGCTCCTTATTGGCTGTTTCCCCTACCATAAGCCCTAAATGAATTGCATTGAATTGAATGGGGCTATGGGGTGTTGTGCTAATTCGCTTATTTCCATCGCTCAAAATTATAATTTCTTTGTATATATCCTCTCTTCATAATGTAAATAATATCCCAAGCGGCACACTTTACTACTTCTTTTGATGGAAATAAGCGAACTAGCACAACACCCCATATAGCCCCATTCAATTCCCATTCAATGCAATGCAATTCATTGAGGGCTTATGGTAGGGAAAACAGCCAATAAGGAGTTTTTGCACAAAAAAACACCTGGACCTCTTTGGTGGGGACGTAACTAACGACTACAAAGAAAGTTAAGAAAGATAAGAAAGCATTCTAGCATGGAATTCTCCTTTAACTTCTCTCTTGCTTAAACCAACAACATTTCATTTTTGGCCGTTTGAAAACCTCTACGTAAAAAGAAAAACAAAGAAAAACAAATGAAAAGCGCTCGTCAAACCCCTGATGTGAACAACGGCCGTTTAACTTTGAGAACCAAACCCCCGTAAACCAACAACAACACTTTGTTTACCAGAGCGCTTCAATAACACATTTAGGCCTGACGCCGAAATTAAAAAAAATTTGTCTTCTAAAGAAAGAATGTAATATTCAAAAGATTTGAGGCACATTTTAACGACTATTCAAAAATATCAGAACTACAAGCTTGAGTAGCGCGGCACTCGCAGGAGCTTGTAGATCCTGCTGTTTTTTTCAATAGCTAAAGTATAACATAATGCTTTGAAACACCAAAAGGCGTTCCCGCTCTGAAAAGGATAACATTCAGAACCACATTTGCTAAAACACATCTGACAGAATGATTCTACATGCAAATTGAGCCCCCCCCTCCCTCCCCCCCCCCCCCACTGTCCAAAAGACCCTGAAACGAACGCCGCCACGATTTAATACGGGCGCTAACAAGCCCCCCCCACCCCCCCCCCCCCCCCTTAACCCATTCAGGCCTGACGTCAAAATTTAAAAAAAAAAGTTTTCTAAAATCATGACACATTTTAACGATTTTTCAAAAATAGCAGATCTGCAAGCTCATAGCGCGCCACTCGGTGGCGCGCTATGAGCTTGTAGATCTG
Organism: Protomyctophum parallelum; assembly: GCF_964188405.1. NCBI lineage: Eukaryota > Metazoa > Chordata > Actinopteri > Myctophiformes > Myctophidae > Protomyctophum > Protomyctophum parallelum. The sequence goes on along the minus strand of NC_139713.1, from coordinate 1,707,334 downwards.
CTGTTTTTCAATAGCAAAATTATGACATAATGTATGTGTAACCACCAAAAGGGGTTCCCGCTCAAAAAGGGTTAAAAATTATATTTGAACCCGATTTCAAACGGTGTTTTTAATTAATTAAAGATAACGCGCTTAATATTTATTTACATGCGGCGATAATAACACAACATTATGACACAATTAACCACGCTTTACTGACGACCGGCGAACTTTTACACGCTCGATCGGGGGGGGGGGGAACATACTTTATTTTCATTAGGAGGGCCATGAAACGACCTCGTTAGAGCCTCCATTAGAGACACTATAAACAATTTACCGCGGCTTTAGTTGTTCCACCACTTCTCTCCTATAACGGCTCGTTGGCGGAAATAAACAGGAGATAATTCTCCTTTAAAAAGGCCAGCGATGACAAAAAGAGCCAAACCGTTGCATCGAGCGCTGATATTAACAACGCTGCAAAGATGAGACAAACAGAATAATGTTTAGTCTGAGGGTCTCAGACTGAGGGTCTAAGTCTGAGGGTCTCAGACTGAGGGTCTCAGACTGAGGGTCTCAGACTGAGGGTCTCAGACTGAGGGTCTAAGTCTGAGGGTCTCAGACTGAGGGTCTCAGACTGAGGGGTCTCAGACTGAGGGTCTCAGACTGAGGGTCTCAGTCTGAGGGTCTCAGACTGAGGGTCTCAGACTGAGGGGTCTCAGACTGAGGGGTCTCAGACTGAGGGTCTCAGACTGAGGGTCTCAGACTGAGGGGTCTCAGACTGAGGGGTCTCAGACTGAGGGTCTCAGACTGAGGGTCTCAGTCTGAGGGTCTCAGACTGAGGGTCTCAGACTGAGGGTCTCAGACTGAGGGTCTCAGACTGAGGGTCTCAGACTGAGGGTCTCAGTCTGAGGGTCTGTAGTGGATTACAGGTCTAAGTCTGAGGGTCTCAGTCGGAGGGTCTCAGTCTGAGGGTCTCAGTCGGAGGGTCTCAGTCTGAGGGTCTCAGTCGGAGGGTCTGTAGTGGATTACAGGTCTCAGTCTGAGGGTCTCAGTCTGAGGGTCTGTAGTGGATTACAGGTCTCAGTCTGAGGGTCTCAGACTGAGGGTCTCAGTCTGAGGGTCTCAGACTGAGGGTCTCAGTCTGAGGGTCTCAGTCTGAGGGTCTCAGTCTGAGGGTCTCAGACTGAGGGTCTCAGTCTGAGGGTCTCAGTCTGAGGGTCTCAGACTGAGGGTCTCAGTCTGAGGGTCTCAGTCTGAGGGTCTCAGACTGAGGGTCTCAGACTGAGGGTCTCAGACTGAGGGTCTCAGTCTGAGGGTCTCAGACTGAGGGTCTCAGACTGAGGGTCTCAGTCTGAGGGTCTCAGTCTGAGGGTCTCAGACTGAGGGTCTCAGACTGAGGGGTCTCAGACTGAGGGTCTCAGACTGAGGGTCTCAGACTGAGGGTCTCAGACTGAGGGTCTCAGTCTGAGGGTCTCAGACTGAGGGGTCTCAGACTGAGGGTCTCAGACTGAGGGTCTCAGACTGAGGGTCTCAGTCTGAGGGTCTCAGACTGAGGGGTCTCAGACTGAGGGTCTCAGACTGAGGGTCTCAGACTGAGGGTCTCAGACTGAGGGTCTCAGACTGAGGGTCTCAGACTGAGGGTCTAAGTCTGAGGGTCTCAGTCTGAGGGTCTCAGACTGAGGGGTCTCAGACTGAGGGTCTCAGACTGAGGGGTCTCAGACTGAGGGGTCTCAGACTGAGGGTCTCAGACTGAGGGTCTCAGTCTGAGGGTCTCAGACTGAGGGGTCTCAGACTGAGGGTCTCAGACTGAGGGTCTCAGACTGAGGGTCTCAGACTGAGGGTCTAAGTCTGAGGGTCTCAGTCTGAGGGTCTCAGACTGAGGGGTCTCAGACTGAGGGTCTCAGACTGAGGGTCTCAGACTGAGGGTCTCAGACTGAGGGTCTAAGTCTGAGGGTCTCAGTCTGAGGGTCTCAGACTGAGGGGTCTCAGACTGAGGGTCTCAGACTGAGGGGTCTCAGACTGAGGGGTCTCAGACTGAGGGTCTCAGACTGAGGGTCTCAGTCTGAGGGTCTCAGACTGAGGGGTCTCAGACTGAGGGTCTCAGACTGAGGGGTCTCAGACTGAGGGTCTCAGTCTGAGGGTCTCAGACTGAGGGTCTCAGACTGAGGGTCTCAGACTGAGGGTCTCAGACTGAGGGTCTCAGAGCTGTATAACCCATGTGGGAACCCCTTTCGGTTTTAAGCAATATGTTATACTTTAGCTGTTGAAAAAACTAGCAGATCTACAAGCTCGTAGCGCGGCCATGATACGAGCTTGTAGATCTGCTAGTTTTTTAGAAAAATCGTGAAATGTGGGCATAAATCTTTGAATATATATTCTTTCAGAGCGAACGTTTGTTAACTTAAACTACATATTCTCAGATGGGGGTCAGAGGTCATATTCTCAGATGGGGGTCAGAGGTCATATTCTCAGATGGGGGTCGGCGGCCAAATACATATAATTCCGGGGCAAACCTTCTATCAGCAACGAGCGCTGAATATTACAAACAAACGCCGCAAAGCGCCGCAAAGACGAGACCAATAGTATAACGTTTGGACCGGTCCGGTGCTGAGGATCTCAGAGCTCTGTCTCCGTTCAGCCAGAACCAGAACCGTCCGTCTGAGAGAGGCTCGGATCACGGTCCAGAAGAAACCCATTACCTGCTGCTCTGCTCGGCTCAGCTCAGAGGCAGCGGCTCGCTGTTCCATGTGGAGTCAGACACCGACCGTGGGCGCCGAGCGGGGGGGTGTGTGTGTGTGTGTGTGTGTGTGCGTGTGCGTGTGCGTGTGCGCGTGCGTGCGTGCGTGCGTGCGTGCGTGCGTGCGTGCGTGCGTGCGTGCGTGCGTGCGTGTGTGTGTGTGTGTGTGTGTGTGTGTGTGTGTGTGTGCGTGCGTGTGTGTGTGTGTGTGTGTGTGCGTGTGCGTGTCGGAGCGGGGCCTTTCGGAGCGCTATCGCTAATAATGCAACGCCACGAAATGTGCTGCGCGCTTCAGGGAAGCAGCCGAGATGGAGGAGTCACATGCAATGATCGTCACCGGGGCTGGGAGGGGGAGGGGGAGGGGGAGGGGGGGGGCAGGGGGAGGGGCAGGGGGAGGGGGAGGGGGGGGGCAGGGGGAGGGGGAGGGGGAGGGGGGGCAGGGGAGGGGGGAGAACCACAGCCTCACTCCCAATCTTCCGCCGTAGTCTGAAAACCCACCTCTTCAGACTCCACCATGGCCCGTAGCACTTACCCCACCGCCTTAGATAGCATTTGATACAGACTTAGATAGCATTTGATACAGACTTATAGCATGTTACGTAGACAGCACTATAGAATTGCATTTTGTGTAGTCATAGCACTTTATATAGTACATTATGTATAGTATAATATAGTATAGTATGTATAGTTTACATGTATATATTGTTTCATTATATAGATATTCCACTGTTACGTTCTTAGCTTACGCATGTTTGATGATAACTACTTTTTATGCATGTGATGTATTTCCATGCGTTTTGTTCTTACTAGTCGCTAGTCTAGTCGCTCTGGATTAAGAGCGTCTGATAAATGCCTAAATTGTAAATTGGGGGGGAGGGGAGAGGGGGCATCGAACACTGCCTACCCTCTCTCTATGCAGTGTTGTTTTCGTCGACTATGACTAAATGTACTGAGAATGTCGTCAACAAATAACTACTGGACAAGAGATCCAGTTTAAGTATAAGAACTGGTACGAACAGCATTAGAGTGAGGTCTGTTCTCACCCTAAAGGGTGTCTTACTGCTACCAACAGCATTAGGGTGAGGTCTGTTCTCACCCTAAAGGGTGTCTTACTGCTACCAACAGCATTAGGGTGAGGTCTCTTCTCACCCTAAAGGGTGTCTAAAGGCTCATACATAGTCTGGATTTACGGTGGTTAGGTGACCACCGAACTACAACATGACGTCACTGAGGTGACCACCGAACTACAACATGACGTCACTGAGGTGACCACCGAACTACAACATGACGTCACTGAGGTGACCACCGAACTACAACATGACGTCACTGAGGTGACCACCGAACTACAACATGACGTCACTGAGGTGACCACCGAACTACAACATGACGTCACGAGCCGCGGTGAAGAGCAAACCATCGCCACCGCTCCAGCCCTTCTCTCTGTTTTTACTCACCACCGCTCAACGTTATTTCAGCTCCGGTGGTCAGCTCACCACCGGAGCGGTGGTCACCTCACCACCGAAAATCCAGACTATGAATGAGCCTTTACTGGTACCTACAGCATTAGGCTGAGGTCTCTTCTCACCCTAAAGGGTGTCTTAAGGCTCATACATAGTCTGGATTTACGGTGGTGGGGTGACCACCGAACTACAACATGACGTCACGAGCCGCGGTGAAGATCAAACCACCGCCACCGCTCCAGCCCTTCTCTCTGTTTTTACTCACCACCGCTCAACGTTATTTCAGCTCCGGTGGTCAGCTCACCACCGGAGCGGTGGTCACCTCACCACCGAAAATCCAGACTATGAATAGGCCTTTACCGGTACCACTTCATTCGTCACC
>NC_139713.1:1690276-1697776 GCF_964188405.1 Protomyctophum parallelum | reverse complement strand
ACACACACACACACACACACACACACACACACACACACACACACACACACACACACACACACACACACACACACACACAGGCGTGGCGCTCGTTGCCGGTTGGCTGTGTCTCTACATTAGTTTATGGCGAAACAATATTGGTAGAAACGATGAAACATCGAGCCGTCTAATCTCAGCGTTAACCCCGTCAGGCCGGGAAAACCCTTTCAGTGTTTTTTAGAATTTAGCTGTTGAAAAACAGCAGATCTACAAGCTCTACAAGATCTACAAGCTCGTAGCGTGCCGCGCTACGAGCTTGTAGCTCTTGTAGAGCTTGTAGATCTTGTAGATCTGCTATTTTTCAGCTAACAGCTAAAGTATGACATAATCCTTGAAACACCATTACAATGTACAATTTAGGCATTTAGCAGACGCTCTTAATCCAGAGCGTGGACCATGAAGGGGTTCCCGCCCTGAATGGGTTAACTCTTGTGACTGCCCAGACAAATAGCTGCAGCAGGCCGGGTGGGAAAACCACGTATCTACAGGCAGGGTGGGATAACCACGTATCTACAGGCAGGGTGGGATAACCACGTATCTACAGGCCGGGTGGGAAAACCACGTATCTACAGGCAGGGTGGAATAACCAGGTATCTACAGGGTGGGTGGGATAACCACGTATCTACAGGGTGGGAAAACCACGTATCTACGCGCTGGAACTTCACCTCGTAACTCGGCGCTCTGTAAACTTTCCCACATGTTTTTTCTCCTCGTAAACGGAAGCTCTAGTTGGTGGTTTTGTCGCCAAAAGTTTATATAGCGGGAAATAGCAGAGCAGCGATTAATTACGCTCACGGGTAGATCTACTATTTACGACGTTTCATGAACGCTGAAGCAACGAAATGTATCCATAGTAATGACTATAGTGAACAAAATGTATCCATAGTAATGACTTTAGTGAACTAAATGTATCAACAATAATGACTATAGTGAACAAAATGTATCCATAGTAATGACTTTAGTGAACTAAATGTATCAACAATAATGACTATAGTGAACTAAATGTATCCACAGTAATGACTATAGTGAACTAAATGTATCCACAATAATGACTATAGTGAACTAAATGTATCCATAGTAATGACTATAGTGAACTAAATGTATCCACAATAATGACTATAGTGAACTAAATGTATCCACAATAATGACTATAGTGAACTAAATGTATCCACAATAATGACTATAGTGAACTAAATGTATCCACAATAATGACTATAGTGAACTAAATGTATCCATAGTAATGACTATAGTGAACTAAATGTATCCACAATAATGACTATAGTGAACTAAATGTATCCATAATAATGACTATAGTGAACTAAATGTATCCACAATAATGACTATAGTGAACAAAATGTATCCACAATAATGACTATAGTGAACTAAATGTATCCATAATAATGACTATAGTGAACTAAATGTATCCACAATAATGACTATAGTGAACTAAATGTATCCACAATAATGACTATAGTGAACTAAATGTATCCACAGTAATGACTATAGTGAACTAAATGTATCCATAGTAATGACTATAGTGAACTAAATGTATCCATAGTAATGACTATAGTGAACTAAATGTATCCACAATAATGACTATAGTGAACTAAATGTATCCACAATAATGACTATAGTGAACTAAATGTATCCACAGTAATGACTATAGTGAACTAAATGTATCCATAGTAATGACTATAGTGAACTAAATGTATCCACAATAATGACTATAGTGAACTAAATGTATCCACAATAATGACTATAGTGAACTAAATGTATCCATAGTAATGACTATAGTGAACTAAATATATCCATAGTAATGACTATAGTGAACTAAATGTATCCATAGTAATGACTATAGTGAACTAAATGTATCCACAATAATGACTATAGTGAACTAAATGTATCCATAATAATGACTATAGTGAACTAAATGTATCCACAATAATGACTATAGTGAACTAAATGTATCCATAGTAATGACTATAGTGAACTAAATGTATCCATAGTAATGACTATAGTGAACTAAATGTATCCATAGTAATGACTATAGTGAACTAAATGTATCCACAATAATGACTATAGTGAACTAAATGTATCCACAATAATGACTATAGTGAACTAAATGTATCCATAATGACTATAGTGAACTAAATGTATCCATAGTAATGACTATAGTGAACTAAATGTATCCATAGTAATGACTATAGTGAACTAAATGTATCCATAGTAATGACTATAGTGAACTAAATGTATCCACAATAATGACTATAGTGAACTAAATGTATCCACAATAATGACTATAGTGAACTAAATGTATCCACAATGACTATAGTGAACTAAATGTATCCACAATAATGACTATAGTGAACTAAATGTATCCACAATAATGACTATAGTGAACTAAATGTATCCATAATAATGACTATAGTGAACTAAATGTATCCACAATAATGACTATAGTGAACTAAATGTATCCATAGTAATGACTATAGTGAACTAAATGTATCCATAGTAATGACTATAGTGAACTAAATGTATCCATAGTAATGACTATAGTGAACTAAATGTATCCACAATAATGACTATAGTGAACTAAATGTATCCACAATAATGACTTTAGTGAACTAAATGTATCCATAATAATGACTATAGTGAACTAAATGTATCCACAATAATGACTATAGTGAACTAAATGTATCCACAATGACTATAGTGAACTAAATGTATCCACAATAATGACTATAGTGAACTAAATGTATCCACAATAATGACTATAGTGAACTAAATGTATCCATAGTAATGACTATAGTGAACTAAATGTATCCATAGTAATGACTATAGTGAACTAAATGTATCCACAATAATGACTATAGTGAACTAAATGTATCCACAATAATGACTATAGTGAACTAAATGTATCCATAGTAATGACTATAGTGAACTAAATGTATCCATAGTAATGACTATAGTGAACTAAATGTATCCACAATAATGACTATAGTGAACTAAATGTATCCACAATAATGACTATAGTGAACTAAATGTATCCACAGTAATGACTATAGTGAACTAAATGTATCCACAATAATGACTATAGTGAACTAAATGTATCCACAATGACTATAGTGAACTAAATGTATCCACAATAATGACTATAGTGAACTAAATGTATCCACAATAATGACTATAGTGAACTAAATGTATCCATAGTAATGACTATAGTGAACTAAATGTATCCATAGTAATGACTATAGTGAACTAAATGTATCCACAATAATGACTATAGTGAACTAAATGTATCCACAATAATGACTATAGTGAACTAAATGTATCCATAGTAATGACTATAGTGAACTAAATGTATCCACAATAATGACTATAGTGAACTAAATGTATCCATAGTAATGACTATAGTGAACTAAATGTATCCATAGTAATGACTATAGTGAACTAAATGTATCCACAATAATGACTATAGTGAACTAAATGTATCCACAATAATGACTATAGTGAACTAAATGTATCCACAATAATGACTATAGTGAACTAAATGTATCCACAGTAATGACTATAGTGAACTAAATGTATCCACAATAATGACTATAGTGAACTAAATGTATCCACAATGACTATAGTGAACTAAATGTATCCACAATAATGACTATAGTGAACTAAATGTATCCACAATAATGACTATAGTGAACTAAATGTATCCATAGTAATGACTATAGTGAACTAAATGTATCCATAGTAATGACTATAGTGAACTAAATGTATCCACAATAATGACTATAGTGAACTAAATGTATCCACAATAATGACTATAGTGAACTAAATGTATCCATAGTAATGACTATAGTGAACTAAATGTATCCACAATAATGACTATAGTGAACTAAATGTATCCATAATAATGACTATAGTGAACTAAATGTATCCACAATAATGACTATAGTGAACTAAATGTATCCACAATGACTATAGTGAACTAAATGTATCCATAGTAATGACTATAGTGAACTAAATGTATCCATAGTAATGACTATAGTGAACTAAATGTATCCACAATAATGACTATAGTGAACTAAATGTATCCATAGTAATGACTAGTGAACTAAATGTATCCACAATAATGACTATAGTGAACAAAATGTATCCACAATAATGACTATAGTGAACTAAATGTATCCATAGTAATGACTATAGTGAACTAAATGTATCCACAATAATGACTATAGTGAACTAAATGTATCCACAATAATGACTATAGTGAACTAAATGTATCCATAGTAATGACTATAGTGAACTAAATGTATCCACAATAATGACTATAGTGAACTAAATGTATCCACAATAATGACTATAGTGAACTAAATGTATCCATAGTAATGACTATAGTGAACTAAATGTATCCACAATAATGACTATAGTGAACTAAATGTATCCATAATAATGACTATAGTGAACTAAATGTATCCACAATAATGACTATAGTGAACTAAATGTATCCACAATAATGACTATAGTGAACTAAATGTATCCATAGTAATGACTATAGTGAACTAAATGTATCCATAGTAATGACTATAGTGAACTAAATGTATCCACAATAATGACTATAGTGAACTAAATGTATCCATAGTAATGACTAGTGAACTAAATGTATCCACAATAATGACTATAGTGAACAAAATGTATCCACAATAATGACTATAGTGAACTAAATGTATCCATAGTAATGACTATAGTGAACTAAATGTATCCACAATAATGACTATAGTGAACTAAATGTATCCACAATAATGACTATAGTGAACTAAATGTATCCATAGTAATGACTATAGTGAACTAAATGTATCCACAGTAATGACTATAGTGAACTAAATGTATCCACAATAATGACTATAGTGAACTAAATGTATCCACAATAATGACTATAGTGAACAAAATGTATCCACAATAATGACTATAGTGAACTAAATGTATCCACAATAATGACTATAGTGAACTAAATGTATCCACAGTAATGACTATAGTGAACTAAATGTATCCACAATAATGACTATAGTGAACTAAATGTATCCACAATAATGACTATAGTGAACTAAATGTATCCACAATAATGACTATAGTGAACTAAATGTATCCACAATAATGACTATAGTGAACTAAATGTATCCACAATAATGACTATAGTGAACTAAATGTATCCACAATAATGACTATAGTGAACTAAATGTATCCATAGTAATGACTATAGTGAACTAAATGTATCCACAATAATGACTATAGTGAACTAAATGTATCCACAATAATGACTATAGTGAACTAAATGTATCCATAGTAATGACTATAGTGAACTAAATGTATCCATAATAATGACTATAGTGAACTAAATGTATCCACAATAATGACTATAGTGAACTAAATGTATCCACAATAATGACTATAGTGAACTAAATTTATCCACAATAATGACTATAGTGAACTAAATGTATCCACAATAATGACTATAGTGAACTAAATGTATCCACAATAATGACTAGTGAACTAAATGTATCCACAATAATGACTATAGTGAACTAAATGTATCCACAGTAATGACTATAGTGAACTAAATGTATCCATAGTAATGACTATAGTGAACTAAATGTATCCATAGTAATGACTATAGTGAACTAAATGTATCCACAATAATGACTATAGTGAACTAAATGTATCCACAATAATGACTATAGTGAACTAAATGTATCCACAATAATGACTATAGTGAACTAAATGTATCCACAATAATGACTATAGTGAACTAAATGTATCCACAATAATGACTAGTGAACTAAATGTATCCACAATAATGACTATAGTGAACTAAATGTATCCACAGTAATGACTATAGTGAACTAAATGTATCCATAGTAATGACTATAGTGAACTAAATGTATCCATAGTAATGACTATAGTGAACTAAATGTATCCACAATAATGACTATAGTGAACTAAATGTATCCACAATAATGACTATAGTGAACTAAATGTATCCACAATAATGACTATAGTGAACTAAATGTATCCACAATAATGACTATAGTGAACAAAATGTATCCACAATAATGACTATAGTGAACTAAATGTATCCATAGTAATGACTATAGTGAACTAAATGTATCCACAATAATGACTATAGTGAACAAAATGTATCCACAATAATGACTATAGTGAACAAAATGTATCCACAATAATGACTATAGTGAACAAAATGTATCCACAATAATGACTATAGTGAACAAAATGTATCCACAATAATGACTATAGTGAACTAAATGTATCCATAGTAATGACTATAGTGAACTAAATGTATCCACAATAATGACTATAGTGAACTAAATGTATCCACAATAATGACTATAGTGAACTAAATGTATCCATAGTAATGACTATAGTGAACTAAATGTATCCACAATAATGACTATAGTGAACAAAATGTATCCACAATAATGACTATAGTGAACTAAATGTATCCACAATGACTATAGTGAACTAAATGTATCCACAGTAATGACTATAGTGAACTAAATGTATCCATAGTAATGACTATAGTGAACTAAATGTATCCACAATAATGACTATAGTGAACTAAATGTATCCATAGTAATGACTATAGTGAACTAAATGTATCCATAGTAATGACTATAGTGAACTAAATGTATCCACAATAATGACTATAGTGAACTAAATGTATCCACAATAATGACTATAGTGAACTAAATGTATCCACAATAATGACTATAGTGAACTAAATGTATCCACAATAATGACTATAGTGAACAAAATGTATCCACAATAATGACTATAGTGAACTAAATGTATCCATAGTAATGACTATAGTGAACTAAATGTATCCACAATAATGACTATAGTGAACAAAATGTATCCACAATAATGACTATAGTGAACAAAATGTATCCACAATAATGACTATAGTGAACAAAATGTATCCACAATAATGACTATAGTGAACAAAATGTATCCACAATAATGACTATAGTGAACTAAATGTATCCATAGTAATGACTATAGTGAACTAAATGTATCCACAATAATGACTATAGTGAACTAAATGTATCCACAATAATGACTATAGTGAACTAAATGTATCCATAGTAATGACTATAGTGAACTAAATGTATCCACAATAATGACTATAGTGAACAAAATGTATCCACAATAATGACTATAGTGAACTAAATGTATCCACAATAATGACTATAGTGAACTAAATGTATCCACAATAATGACTATAGTGAACTAAATGTATCCACAATAATGATTATAGTGAACTAAATGTATCCACAGTAATGACTATAGTGAACTAAATGTATCCACAATAATGACTATAGTGAACAAAATGTATCCACAATAATGACTATAGTGAACTAAATGTATCCACAATAATGACTATAG
>NC_139713.1:1675276-1687776 GCF_964188405.1 Protomyctophum parallelum | reverse complement strand
AGACCAACCTAGTCCCCATATATGGGGGACAAGGGGAGAGCAACGGACTTGAACTCATGCTTCCTTCATGCCTGAGTGTCCAAGTTGCTCCTTTACACCTGACAGGGGGGAGTTTCCCCCCTGTCAGGTGACAGGTCACCTGACAGGGGGGAGTTTTCCTGGTTGGACGTAGCGCGTGGAAGGAACACGATATCCCAACCTGCAGTTCCCTTTGGTGTTTTAAAGCATTATTTATGTTATACTTAACAGCAGATCTACAAGCTCGCTGCATGGCACCGAGTGCTGCGCGACAAGCTTGTAGATCTGCTATTTTGTTTTAAATCTTGAAGATGTGGTGCAGATCTTTGAATATATATATATATATTCTTTCAGAGTGAGCGATAACTGAATATGTATGAGCGAACGCCAAAAGGGCGAGCGAGGAAACAGCAGCCATGGAGAATGAGAGTAGCAGTATCCATTACGATATGCAAATTAACTGCTTTCTGGCCAAATTGGCCTGAAAAACATCTGTCAGGAGAAAAAGATCTGTCAGGAGAAAAACATCTGTCAGGAGAAAAAGATCTGTCAGGAGAAAAACATCTGTCAGGAGAAAAACACCTGTCAGGAGACCTACATGTTGCAACATTCCTGTTTGTAAGCGGCGTCGAGTTCGTCTGAATGGATTTGGTAATGACGAAAAACTAGGACGAACAATGTTCGTCGACTACCTTTTTCTTCACCGACGGAAAGTAAATGGAAATGTAGACAAGAATATACGCATAGTTCCATTATATAGATATTTCACTGTTTTTTACAGTATTTTACAGCGTGCTGATAGAAGGTGTTATTTTACAGTGTGCTGATAAGTGATATTTTACAGTGTGCTGATAGTAGGTATTATTTTACAGTGTGCTGATAGAAGGTGTTATTTTACAGTACGCTGATAGAAGGTGTTATTTTACAGTGCGCTGATAGTAGGTGTTATTTTACAGTGTGCTGATAGAAGGTGTTATTTTACAGTGTGCTGATAGAAGGTGTTATTTTACAGTGCGCTGATAGAAGGTATTATTTTACAGTGTGCTGATAGGTGTTATTTTACAGTGTGCTGATAGAAGGTGTTATTTTACAGTGTGCTGATAGAAGGTATTATTTTACAGTGTGCTGATAGTAGGTATTATTTTACAGTGTGCTGATAGAAGGTATTATTTTACAGTGTGCTGATAGAAGGTGTTATTTTACAGTGTGCTGATAGGTGTTATTTTACAGTGTGCTGATAGAAGGTGTTATTTTACAGTGTGCTGATAGAAGGTATTATTTTACAGTGTGCTGATAGAAGGTGTTATTTTACAGTGTGCTGATAGAAGGTGTTATTTTACAGTGTGCTGATAGAAGGTGTTATTTTACAGTGTGCTGATAGAAGGTATTATTTTACAGTGCGCTGATAGAAGGTATTATTTTACAGTGTGCTGATAGAAGGTATTATTTTACAGTGTGCTGATAGGTGTTATTTTACAGTGTGCTGATAGAAGGTGTTATTTTACAGTGTGCTGATAGAGGGTATTATTTTACAGTGCTGATAGAAGGTGTTATTTTACAGTGCGCTGATAGAAGGTGTTATTTTACAGTGTGCTGATAGAAGGTATTATTTTACAGTGTGCTGATAGAAGGTATTATTTTACAGTGTGCTGATAGGTGTTATTTTACAGTGTGATGATAGAAGGTGTTATTTTACAGTGTGCTGATAGAAGGTATTATTTTACAGTGTGCTGATAGAAGGTATTATTTTACAGTGTGCTGATAGGTGTTATTTTACAGTGTGATGATAGAAGGTGTTATTTTACAGTGTGCTGATAGAAGGTATTATTTTACAGTGTGCTGATAGAAGGTGTTATTTTACAGTGTGCTGATAGAAGGTATTATTTTACAGTGTGCTGATAGAAGGTGTTATTTTACAGTGTGCTGATAGAAGGTGTTATTTTACAGTGTGCTGATAGGTGTTATTTTACAGTGTGATGATAGAAGGTGTTATTTTACAGTGTGCTGATAGAAGGTGTTATTTTACAGTGTGCTGATAGGTGTTATTTTACAGTGTGCTGATAGAAGGTGTTATTTTACAGTGTGCTGATAGAAGGTGTTATTTTACAGTGTGCTGATAGAAGGTGTTATTTTACAGTGTGCTGATAGAAGGTGTTATTTTACAGTGTGCTGATAGAAGGTGTTATTTTACAGTGTGCTGATAGAAGGTATTATTTTACAGTGTGCTGATAGGTGTTATTTTACAGTGTGCTGATAGGTGTTATTTTACAGTGTGCTGATAGGTGTTATTTTACAGTGTGCTGATAGAAGGTGTTATTTTACAGTGTGCTGATAGGTGTTATTTTACAGTGTGCTGATAGAAGGTGTTATTTTACAGTGTGCTGATAGAAGGTGTTATTTTACAGTGTGCTGATAGAAGGTGTTATTTTACAGTGTGCTGATAGAAGGTATTATTTTACAGTGTGCTGATAGAAGGTGTTATTTTACAGTGTGCTGATAGAAGGTGTTATTTTACAGTGTGCTGATAGAAGGTGTTATTTTACAGTGTGCTGATAGAAGGTATTATTTTACAGTGCGCTGATAGAAGGTATTATTTTACAGTGTGCTGATAGAAGGTATTATTTTACAGTGTGCTGATAGGTGTTATTTTACAGTGTGCTGATAGAAGGTGTTATTTTACAGTGTGCTGATAGAGGGTATTATTTTACAGTGCTGATAGAAGGTGTTATTTTACAGTGCGCTGATAGAAGGTGTTATTTTACAGTGTGCTGATAGAAGGTATTATTTTACAGTGTGCTGATAGAAGGTATTATTTTACAGTGTGCTGATAGGTGTTATTTTACAGTGTGATGATAGAAGGTGTTATTTTACAGTGTGCTGATAGAAGGTATTATTTTACAGTGTGCTGATAGAAGGTATTATTTTACAGTGTGCTGATAGGTGTTATTTTACAGTGTGATGATAGAAGGTGTTATTTTACAGTGTGCTGATAGAAGGTATTATTTTACAGTGTGCTGATAGAAGGTGTTATTTTACAGTGTGCTGATAGAAGGTATTATTTTACAGTGTGCTGATAGAAGGTGTTATTTTACAGTGTGCTGATAGAAGGTGTTATTTTACAGTGTGCTGATAGGTGTTATTTTACAGTGTGATGATAGAAGGTGTTATTTTACAGTGTGCTGATAGAAGGTGTTATTTTACAGTGTGCTGATAGGTGTTATTTTACAGTGTGCTGATAGAAGGTGTTATTTTACAGTGTGCTGATAGAAGGTGTTATTTTACAGTGTGCTGATAGAAGGTGTTATTTTACAGTGTGCTGATAGAAGGTGTTATTTTACAGTGCGCTGATAGAAGGTGTTATTTTACAGTGTGCTGATAGAAGGTGTTATTTTACAGTGTGCTGATAGAAGGTATTATTTTACAGTGTGCTGATAGGTGTTATTTTACAGTGTGCTGATAGTAGGTATTATTTTACAGTGTGCTGATAGAAGGTGTTATTTTACAGTGCGCTAATAGAAGGTGTTATTTTACAGTGTGCTGATAGGTGTTATTTTACAGTGTGCTGATAGGTGTTATTTTACAGTGTGCTGATAGAAGGTGTTATTTTACAGTGTGCTGATAGGTGTTATTTTACAGTGTGCTGATAGAAGGTGTTATTTTACAGTGTGCTGATAGAAGGTGTTATTTTACAGTGTGCTGATAGAAGGTGTTATTTTACAGTGTGCTGATAGAAGGTGTTATTTTACAGTGTGCTGATAGGTGTTATTTTACAGTGTGCTGATAGAAGGTGTTATTTTACAGTGTGATGATAGAAGGTGTTATTTTACAGTGTGCTGATAGGTGTTATTTTACAGTGTGCTGATAGAAGGTATTATTTTACAGTGTGCTGATAGAAGGTGTTATTTTACAGTGTGCTGATAGGTGTTATTTTACAGTGTGCTGATAGAAGGTGTTATTTTACAGTGTGCTGATAGAAGGTGTTATTTTACAGTGTGCTGGTAGTAGGTATTATTTTACAGTGTGCTGATAGAAGGTGTTATTTTTCAGTGTGCTGATAGAAGGTGTTATTTTACAGTGTGCTGATAGAAGGTGTTATTTTACAGTGTGCTGATAGAAGGTGTTATTTTACAGTGTGCTGATAGGTGTTATTTTACAGTGCGCTGATAGGTGTTATTTTACAGTGTGCTGATAGAAGGTGTTATTTTACAGTGTGCTGATAGAAGGTGTTATTTTACAGTGTGCTGATAGAAGGTGTTATTTTACAGTGTGCTGATATAAGGTGTTATTTTACAGTGTGCTGATAGAAGGTATTATTTTACAGTGTGCTGATAGGTGTTATTTTACAGTGTGCTGATAGAAGGTGTTATTTTACAGTGTGCTGATAAGTGTTATTTTACAGTGTGCTGATAGAAGGTATTATTTTACAGTGTGCTGATAGAAGGTGTTATTTTACAGTGTGCTGATAGAAGGTGTTATTTTACAGTGTGCTGATAAGTGTTATTTTACAGTGTGCTGATAGAAGGTATTATTTTACAGTGTGCTGATAGAAGGTGTTATTTTACAGTGTGCTGATAGAAGGTGTTATTTTACAGTGTGCTGATAGGTGTTATTTTACAGTGTGCTGATAGGTGTTATTTTACAGTGTGCTGATAGAAGGTATTATTTTACAGTGCGCTGATAGAAGGTGTTATTTTACAGTGTGCTGATAGGTGTTATTTTACAGTGTGCTGATAGAAGGTGTTATTTTACAGTGTGCTGATAGAAGGTGTTATTTTACAGTGTGCTGATAGAAGGTGTTATTTTACAGTGTGCTGATAGAAGGTATTATTTTACAGTGTGCTGATAGGTGTTATTTTACAGTGTGCTGATAGAAGGTGTTATTTTACAGTGTGCTGATAGGTGTTATTTTACAGTGTGCTGATAAGTGTTATTTTACAGTGTGCTGATAGAAGGTATTATTTTACAGTGCGCTGATAGAAGGTGTTATTTTACAGTGTGCTGATAGGTGTTATTTTACAGTGTGCTGATAGAAGGTGTTATTTTACAGTGTGCTGATAGAAGGTGTTATTTTACAGTGTGCTGATAGAAGGTGTTATTTTACAGTGTGCTGATAGAAGGTGTTATTTTACAGTGTGCTGATAGGTATTATTTTACAGTGTGCTGATAGAAGGTGTTATTTTACAGTGTGCTGATAGAAGGTGTTATTTTACAGTGTGCTGATAGGTGTTATTTTACAGTGTGCTGATAGGTGTTATTTTACAGTGTGCTGATAGAAGGTATTATTTTACAGTGCGCTGATAGAAGGTGTTATTTTACAGTGTGCTGATAAGTGTTATTTTACAGTGTGCTGATAGGTATTATTTTACAGTGTGCTGATAGAAGGTGTTATTTTACAGTGTGCTGATAGAAGGTGTTATTTTACAGTGTGCTGATAGGTGTTATTTTACAGTGTGCTGATAGAAGGTGTTATTTTACAGTGTGCTGATAAGTGTTATTTTACAGTGTGCTGATAGAAGGTATTATTTTACAGTGCGCTGATAGAAGGTGTTATTTTACAGTGTGCTGATAGGTGTTATTTTACAGTGTGCTGATAGAAGGTGTTATTTTACAGTGTGCTGATAGGTGTTATTTTACAGTGTGCTGATAGAAGGTGTTATTTTACAGTGTGCTGATAGAAGGTGTTATTTTACAGTGTGCTGATAGAAGGTGTTATTTTACAGTGTGCTGATAGAAGGTGTTATTTTACAGTGTGATGATAGAAGGTGTTATTTTACAGTGTGCTGATAGAAGGTGTTATTTTACAGTGTGCTGATAGAAGGTGTTATTTTACAGTGTGCTGATAGAAGGTGTTATTTTACAGTGTGCTGGTAGTAGGTATTATTTTACAGTGTGCTGATAGAAGGTGTTATTTTACAGTGTGCTGATAGAAGGTGTTATTTTACAGTGTGCTGATAGAAGGTGTTATTTTACAGTGTGATGATAGAAGGTGTTATTTTACAGTGTGATGATAGAAGGTGTTATTTTACAGTGTGCTGATAGAAGGTGTTATTTTACAGTGTGCTGGTAGTAGGTATTATTTTACAGTGTGCTGATAGAAGGTGTTATTTTACAGTGTGCTGATAGAAGGTGTTATTTTACAGTTTGCTGATAGAAGGTGTTATTTTACAGTGTGATGATAGAAGGTGTTATTTTACAGTGCGCTGACAGAAGGTGTTATCTTACAGTGTGCTGATAGGTGTTATTTTACAGTGTGCTGATAGAAGGTGTTATTTTACAGTGCGCTGATAGAAGGTGTTATTTTACAGTGCGCTGATAGGTGTTATTTTACAGTGTGCTGATAGAAGGTGTTATTTTACAGTGTGCTGATAGGTGTTATTTTACAGTGTGCTGATAGAAGGTGTTATTTTACAGTGCGCTAATAGAAGGTGTTATTTTACAGTGTGCTGATAGGTGTTATTTTACAGTGTGCTGATAGAAGGTGTTATTTTACAGTGTGCTGATAGAAGGTGTTATTTTACAGTGCGCTAATAGAAGGTGTTATTTTACAGTGTGCTGATAGGTGTTATTTTACAGTGTGTTGATAGGTGTTATTTTACAGTGTGCTGATAGAAGGTGTTATTTTACAGTGTGCTGATAGAAGGTGTTATTTTACAGTGTGCTGATAGAAGGTGTTATTTTACAGTGTGATGATAGAAGGTGTTATTTTACAGTGTGCTGATAGTAGGTATTATTTTACAGTGTGCTGATAGGTGTTATTTTACAGTGTGCTGATAGAAGGTATTATTTTACAGTGTGCTGATAGGTGTTATTTTACAGTGTGCTGATAGAAGGTGTTATTTTACAGTGTGCTGATAGAAGGTGTTATTTTACAGTGTGCTGATAGAAGGTGTTATTTTACAGTGTGCTGATAGAAGGTGTTATTTTACAGTGTGCTGATAGAAGGTGTTATTTTACAGTGTGCTGATAGGTGTTATTTTACAGTGTGCTGATAGAAGGTGTTATTTTACAGTGTGCTGATAGAAGGTGTTATTTTACAGTGTGCTGATAGAAGGTGTTATTTTACAGTGTGCTGATAGAAGGTATTATTTTACAGTGTGCTGATAGAAGGTGTTATTTTACAGTGTGCTGGTAGTAGGTATTATTTTACAGTGTGCTGATAGAAGGTGTTATTTTACAGTGTGCTGATAGAAGGTGTTATTTTACAGTGTGCTGGTAGTAGGTATTATTTTACAGTGTGCTGATAGTAGGTATTATTTTACAGTGTGCTGATAGAAGGTGTTATTTTACAGTGTGCTGATAGAAGGTATTATTTTACAGTGTGCTGATAGAAGGTGTTATTTTACAGTGTGCTGATAGGTGTTATTTTACAGTGTGCTGATAGTAGGTATTATTTTACAGTGTGCTGATAGTAGGTATTATTTTACAGTGTGCTGATAGAAGGTGTTATTTTACAGTGTGCTGATAGAAGGTATTATTTTACAGTGTGCTGATAAGTGTTATTTTACAGTGTGATGATAGAAGGTGTTATTTTACAGTGTGCTGATAGAAGGTGTTATTTTACAGTGTGCTGATAGAAGGTGTTATTTTACAGTGTGCTGATAGGTGTTATTTTACAGTGTGCTGATAGAAGGTGTTATTTTACAGTGTGATGATAGAAGGTGTTATTTTACAGTGTGCTGATAGAAGGTGTTATTTTACAGTGTGATGATAGAAGGTGTTATTTTACAGTGTGCTGATAGGTGTTATTTTACAGTGTGCTGATAGAAGGTGTTATTTTACAGTGTGCTGATAGAAGGTGTTATTTTACAGTGTGCTGATAGAAGGTGTTATTTTACAGTGTGATGATAGAAGGTGTTATTTTACAGTGTGCTGATAGAAGGTGTTATTTCACAGTGCTGATAGTTGTTATTTTACAGTGTGCTGATAGAAGGTATTATTTTTACCATTTGTTTCAGAGTGTGAAAACAGGACGCATGATTGGTCACCCGGGGCAGAACAGGAAGCAGGAAGCTGTCACTGACGCTCACATTAATCCATAACCAATTAGGTGTCAGCGACCAGGCTGTCCTGTTGTGTTTGATGGTTCCCTGTGTGTGTGTGCGTGCTGTGTGTGTGTGCGTGCATGTGTGCGTGCTGTGTGTGCGTGCGTGCTGTGCGTGTGTGCGTGCTGTGTGTGCGTGCGTGCTGTACGTGCGTGCGTGCTGTACGTGCGTGCGTGCTGTGCGTGCGTGCGTGCTGTGCGTGTGTGCGTGCTGTACGTGCGTGTGTGCTGTGCGTGCGTGCGTGCGTGATGGCCATGGCGCGTGTGCGCGTTCCCAGCACGCGCTAATCAGCAGAGTAAACTCTGCTATATTTCAATTTGGGCGAGCGCTGTTCCACGGCAGGGCGCGGAGGGGGGGTGGGGGGGGCATTGACACGCCCATAAATAACACCACGAAACGTCCCGCAAAGAGATCTCTACACAACACAGTAATCAAACTGTTCACACACACACGCACACGCACACATGCACGCACACACGCACACACGCACGCACACACGCACGCACACACGCACACACGCACACATGCACGCACGCACGCACGCACGCACACACGCACGCACACGCACACACGCACACACGCACGCACACGCACACACGCACACATGCACGCACGCACGCACACCCACACACACCTACACATGCACGTAATCATAGCTGCATTTTGGGGAAGCCACAAACATGAATCAAACAATGGTGGAACGAACGGCATGATTCGACGGCAAAACTCAAACCAACACCTGGAACAAAACTCAGACCAACACCTGGAACAAAACTCAGGCCAACACCTGGAACAAAACTCAGACCAACACCTGGAACAAAACTCAGACCAACACCTGGAACAAAACTCAGACCAACACCTGGAACAAAACTCAGACCAACACCTGGAACAAAACTCAGACCAACACCTGGAACAAAACTAAGACCAACACCTGGAACAAAACTCAGACCAACACCTGGAACAAAACTAAGACCAACACCTGGAACAAAACTAAGACCAACACCTGGAACAAAACTAAGACCAACACCTGGAACAAAACTAAGACCAACACCTGGAACAAAACTAAGACCAACACTTCGCTACTGGAACCCACCTCTGCTTTCTACGGCATCCACACCTGAACTATCCCTAGTTATTTTTATTGTTTTTTTAATTTTTATATATATTTTTTATCCCACAATTTTGTAACCCATTTTTCACCCCTGTGTCAATCATCTAATGTGATCCTGGGCTCTACACACCCTCCACCAACCTAGTCCCCATATATGGGGGACAAGGGGAGACCAACCTAGTCCCCATATATGGGGGACAAGGGGAGACCAACCTAGTCCCCATATATGGGGGACAAGGGGAGAGCAACGGACTTGAACTCATGCTTCCTTCATGCCTGAGTGTCCAAGTTGCTCCTTTACACCTGACAGGGGGGAGTTTCCCTGGTTGGACGTAGCGCGTGGAAGGAACACGTTATTCCAACCACTTCCTTTCCCCTCCATCAGGCGCCCCGGCTGGCCAGGGGGAGGCAGTATAGAGACCAGTTCCTTTCCCCTCCATCAGGCGCCCCGGCTGGCCAGGGGGAGGCAGTATAGAGACCAGTTCCTTTCCCCTCCATCAGGCACCCCGGCTGGCCAGGGGGAGGCAGTTTAGAGACCAGTTCCTTTCCCCTCCTAGTTTAAATGTTAAAGTATAGGCCATGCATGGCCTACTTGTGTGCAAGCAGAGGGCGCAAGTACTACTACTAACTAATGTTTATTGCGACCTATAAGGTCCTAATAATGAAACCTCCTCTGTCTGTTAGTCTAGTTGCCCATAGAGCCCCATTGTGAACCCGGACATGTTGATAACACCAAAGGTTTATGTTATAAATGTTGAGTAGGGGTCCCCGGCATGTAGAAACTGATGTTATAAATGCTGAGTAGGGGTCCCCAGCATGTAGAAACTGATGTTATAAATGTTGAGTAGGGGTCCCCAGCATGTAGAAACTGATGTTATAAATGTTGAGTAGGGGTCCCCAGCATGTAGAAACTGATGTTATAAATGTTGAGTAGGGGTCCCCAGCATGTAGAAACTGATGTTAGAAATGTTGAGTAGGGGTCCCCAGCATGTATAAACTGATGTTATAAATGCTGAGTAGGGGTCCCCAGCATGTAGAAACTGATGTTATAAATGCTGAGTAGGGGTCCCCAGCATGTAGAAACTGATGTTATAAATGTTGAGTAGGGGTCCCCAGCATGTAGAAACTGATGTTATAAATGTTGAGTAGGGGTCCCCAGCATGTATAAACTGATGTTATAAATGTTGAGTAGGGGTCCCCAGCATGTGGAAACTGATGTTATAAATGTTGAGTAGGGGTCCCCAGCATGTAGAAACTGATGTTATAAATGTTGAGTAGGGGTCCCCAGCATGTATAAACTGATGTTATAAATGTTGAGTAGGGGTCCCCAGCATGTATAAACTGATGTTATAAATGTTGAGTAGGGGTCCCCGGCATGTAGAAACTGATGTTATAAATGTTGAGTAGGGGTCCCCGGCATGTGGAAACTGATGTTATAAATGTTGAGTAGGGGACCCCAGCATGTATAAACTGATGTTATAAATGTTGAGTAGGGGTCCCCAGCATGTATAAACTGATGTTATAAATGTTGAGTAGGGGTCCCCAGCATGTAGAAACTGATGTTATAAATGTTGAGTAGGGGTCCCCAGCATGTAGAAACTGATGTTAGAAATGCTGAGTAGGGGTCCCCAGCATGTAGAAACTGATGTTAGTGTTGAGTAGGGGTCCCCAGCATGTAGAAACTGATGTTATAAATGTTGAGTAGGGGTCCCCAGCATGTAGAAACTGATGTTATAAATGTTGAGTAGGGGTCCCCGGCATGTAGAAACTGATGTTATAAATGTTGAGTAGGGGTCCCCGGCATGTAGAAACTGATGTTATAAATGTTGAGTAGGGGTCCCCGGCATGTGGAAACTGATGTTATAAATGTTGAGTAGGGGTCCCCGGCATGTATAAACTGATGTTATAAATGTTGAGTAGGGGTCCCCAGCATGTATAAACTGATGTTATAAATGTTGAGTAGGGGTCCCCAGCATGTAGAAACTGATGTTATAAATGTTGAGTAGGGGTCCCCAGCATGTGGAAACTGATGTTATAAATGCTGAGTAGGGGTCCCCAGCATGTAGAAACTGATGTTAGAAATGTTGAGTAGGGGTCCCCAGCATGTATAAACTGATGTTATAAATGCTGAGTAGGGGTCCCCAGCATGTAGAAACTGATGTTATAAATGCTGAGTAGGGGTCCCCAGCATGTAGAAACTGATGTTATAAATGTTGAGTAGGGGTCCCCAGCATGTAGAAACTGATGTTATAAATGTTGAGTAGGGGTCCCCGGCATGTAGAAACTGATGTTAAAAATGTTGAGTAGGGGTCCCCAGCATGTAGAAACTGATGTTATAAATGTTGAGTAGGGGTCCCCAGCATGTAGAAACTGATGTTATAAATGTTGAGTAGGGGTCCCCAGCATGTATAAACTGATGTTATAAATGTTGAGTAGGGGTCCCCAGCATGTATAAACTGATGTTATAAATGTTGAGTAGGGGGTCCCCAGCATGTATAAACTGATGTTATAAATGTTGAGTAGGGGTCCCCAGCATGTATAAACTGATGTTATAAATGTTGAGTAGGGGTCCCCAGCATGTATAAACTGATGTTATAAATGTTGAGTAGGGGTCCCCGGCATGTATAAACTGATGTTATAAATGTTGAGTAGGGGTCCCCAGCATGTATAAACTGATGTTATAAATGTTGAGTAGGGGTCCCCAGCATGTATAAACTGATGTTATAAATGCTGAGTAGGGGTCCCCAGCATGTATAAACTGATGTTATAAATGTTGAGTAGGGGTCCCCAGCATGTACAATTTACAATTTACAATTTAGGCATTTAGCAGACGCTCTTAATCCAGAGCGACTTACATTTATGCAAGAACAAAAGCATGGGAATACATCACATAAAAGCATTTATCATGAAACATGCGTAAGCTAAGAAGGTAACAGTGGAATATCTATATGATGAAACTATACATACACTATACATAATAAACTATACATATTCACTACTATGCTATACATATGTACTATGGCGTGCTATGACTATATACAATACAATTATAGTGCTGTCTACATAACATGCTATAAGTCTGTGTCAAATGCTATCTAAGCCAACAGAAATGCTATCTAAGGGGTTAGGGTAAGTGCTATGGGCCATGATGGAGTCTGAAAAGGTGGGTTTTCAGGCTACGGCGGAAGATTGGGAGTGATGCTGCAGTTCTGACTGCAATGGGAAGTGCATTCCACAGTTTTGGAGCCAGAAGGGAGAAGAGTTTGGGACGTGTGGAGCGTTGTCCCGGCGTTTTTAGTGAGGGTACTTCCAGTTTCCCTGCGTTGGCT
>NC_139713.1:1650276-1667776 GCF_964188405.1 Protomyctophum parallelum | reverse complement strand
GGGTCTCAGAGGGGGGTCTCATTAGAGGGGGGTCTCATTAGAGGGGGGTCTCATTAGAGGGGGTCTCATTAGAGGGGGGTCTCATTAGAGGGGGGTCTCATTAGAGGGGGGTCTCATTAGAGGGGGGTCTCATTAGAGGGGGGTCTCATTAGAGGGGGTCTCATTAGAGGGGGTCTCATTAGAGGGGGGTCTCATTAGAGGGGGTCTCATTAGAGGGGGGTCTCATTAGAGGGGGGTCTCATTAGAGGGGGTCTCATTAGAGGGGGGTCTCATTAGAGGGGGGTCTCATTAGAGGGGGTCTCATTAGAGGGGGGTCTCATTAGAGGGGGGTCTCATTAGAGGGGGGTCTCATTAGAGGGGGGTCTCATTAGAGGGGGGTCTCATTAGAGGGGGGTCTCATTAGAGGGGGTCTCATTAGAGGGGGTCTCATTAGAGGGGGGTCTCATTAGAGGGGGTCTCATTAGAGGGGGGTCTCATTAGAGGGGGGTCTCATTAGAGGGGGTCTCATTAGAGGGGGGTCTCATTAGAGGGGGTCTCATTAGAGGGGGGTCTCATTAGAGGGGGTCTCATTAGAGGGGGGTCTCATTAGAGGGGGTCTCATTAGAGGGGGGTCTCATTAGAGGGGGGTCTCATTAGAGGGGGTCTCATTAGAGGGGGGTCTCATTAGAGGGGGTCTCATTAGAGGGGGTCTCATTAGAGGGGGTCTCATTAGAGGGGGTCTCATTAGAGGGGGTCTCATTAGAGGGGGGTCTCATTAGAGGGGGTCTCATTAGAGGGGGGTCTCAGAGGGGGGTCTCATTAGAGGGGGTCTCATTAGAGGGGGGTCTCATTAGAGGGGGGTCTCATTAGAGGGGGTCTCATTAGAGGGGGGTCTCATTAGAGGGGGGTCTCATTAGAGGGGGTCTCATTAGAGGGGGTCTCATTAGAGGGGGGTCTCATTAGAGGGGGTCTCATTAGAGGGGGGTCTCATTAGAGGGGGTCTCATTAGAGGGGGGTCTCATTAGAGGGGGGTCTCATTAGAGGGGGGTCTCATTAGAGGGGGTCTCATTAGAGGGGGTCTCATTAGAGGGGGTCTCATTAGAGGGGGTCTCATTAGAGGGGGTCTCATTAGAGGGGGTCTCATTAGAGGGGGGTCTCATTAGAGGGGGTCTCATTAGAGGGGGTCTCATTAGAGGGGGTCTCATTAGAGGGGGGTCTCATTAGAGGGGGTCTCATTAGAGGGGGTCTCATTAGAGGGGGTCTCATTAGAGGGGGTCTCATTAGAGGGGGGTCTCATTAGAGGGGGGTCTCATTAGAGGGGGGTCTCATTAGAGGGGGTCTCATTAGAGGGGGGGTCTCATTAGAGGGGGGTCTCATTAGAGGGGGGGTCTCATTAGAGGGGGTCTCATTAGAGGGGGGTCTCATTAGAGGGGGGGTCTCATTAGAGGGGGTCTCATTAGAGGGGGGTCTCATTAGAGGGGGGGTCTCATTAGAGGGGGTCTCATTAGAGGGGGGTCTCATTAGAGGGGGGTCTCATTAGAGGGGGGTCTCATTAGAGGGGGGTCTCATTAGAGGGGGTCTCATTAGAGGGGGTCTCATTAGAGGGGGGTCTCATTAGAGGGGGGTCTCATTAGAGGGGGGTCTCATTAGAGGGGGTCTCATTAGAGGGGGGGTCTCATTAGAGGGGGGTCTCATTAGAGGGGGGGTCTCATTAGAGGGGGTCTCATTAGAGGGGGGTCTCATTAGAGGGGGGGTCTCATTAGAGGGGGTCTCATTAGAGGGGGGTCTCATTAGAGGGGGGGTCTCATTAGAGGGGGTCTCATTAGAGGGGGTCTCATTAGAGGGGGGTCTCATTAGAGGGGGTCTCATTAGAGGGGGTCTCATTAGAGGGGGTCTCATTAGAGGGGGTCTCATTAGAGGGGGTCTCATTAGAGGGGGTCTCATTAGAGGGGGGTCTCATTAGAGGGGGGTCTCATTAGAGGGGGTCTCATTAGAGGGGGTCTCATTAGAGGGGGTCTCATTAGAGGGGGGTCTCATTAGAGGGGGGTCTCATTAGAGGGGGTCTCATTAGAGGGGGTCTCATTAGAGGGGGTCTCATTAGAGGGGGTCTCATTAGAGGGGGGTCTCATTAGAGGGGGGTCTCATTAGAGGGGGGTCTCATTAGAGGGGGTCTCATTAGAGGGGGGTCTCATTAGAGGGGGTCTCATTAGAGGGGGGTCTCATTAGAGGGGGTCTCATTAGAGGGGGTCTCATTAGAGGGGGGTCTCATTAGAGGGGGTCTCATTAGAGGGGGGTCTCATTAGAGGGGGGTCTCATTAGAGGGGGTCTCATTAGAGGGGGTCTCATTAGAGGGGGGTCTCATTAGAGGGGGTCTCATTAGAGGGGGTCTCATTAGAGGGGGGTCTCATTAGAGGGGGTCTCATTAGAGGGGGGTCTCATTAGAGGGGGGTCTCATTAGAGGGGGTCTCATTAGAGGGGGGTCTCATTAGAGGGGGGTCTCATTAGAGGGGGTCTCATTAGAGGGGGTCTCATTAGAGGGGGGTCTCATTAGAGGGGGTCTCATTAGAGGGGGTCTCATTAGAGGGGGGTCTCATTAGAGGGGGTCTCATTAGAGGGGGGTCTCATTAGAGGGGGTCTCATTAGAGGGGGGTCTCATTAGAGGGGGGTCTCATTAGAGGGGGGTCTCATTAGAGGGGGGTCTCATTAGAGGGGGTCTCATTAGAGGGGGGTCTCATTAGAGGGGGGTCTCATTAGAGGGGGTCTCATTAGAGGGGGGTCTCATTAGAGGGGGGTCTCATTAGAGGGGGGTCTCATTAGAGGGGGTCTCATTAGAGGGGGGTCTCATTAGAGGGGGGTCTCATTAGAGGGGGTCTCATTAGAGGGGGGTCTCATTAGAGGGGGTCTCATTAGAGGGGGTCTCATTAGAGGGGGTCTCATTAGAGGGGGGTCTCATTAGAGGGGGTCTCATTAGAGGGGGGTCTCATTAGAGGGGGGTCTCATTAGAGGGGGGTCTCATTAGAGGGGGTCTCATTAGAGGGGGGTCTCATTAGAGGGGGGTCTCATTAGAGGGGGTCTCATTAGAGGGGGTCTCATTAGAGGGGGGTCTCATTAGAGGGGGTCTCATTAGAGGGGGTCTCATTAGAGGGGGGTCTCATTAGAGGGGGTCTCATTAGAGGGGGTCTCATTAGAGGGGGGTCTCATTAGAGGGGGTCTCATTAGAGGGGGGTCTCAGAGGGGGTCTCATTAGAGGGGGTCTCATTAGAGGGGGGTCTCATTAGAGGGGGGTCTCATTAGAGGGGGTCTCATTAGAGGGGGGTCTCATTAGAGGGGGGTCTCATTAGAGGGGGTCTCATTAGAGGGGGGTCTCATTAGAGGGGGTCTCATTAGAGGGGGGTCTCATTAGAGGGGGTCTCATTAGAGGGGGTCTCATTAGAGGGGGGTCTCATTAGAGGGGGGTCTCATTAGAGGGGGGTCTCATTAGAGGGGGTCTCATTAGAGGGGGGTCTCATTAGAGGGGGTCTCATTAGAGGGGGTCTCATTAGAGGGGGGTCTCATTAGAGGGGGGTCTCATTAGAGGGGGGTCTCATTAGAGGGGGGTCTCATTAGAGGGGGGTCTCATTAGAGGGGGTCTCATTAGAGGGGGTCTCATTAGAGGGGGTCTCATTAGAGGGGGGTCTCATTAGAGGGGGTCTCATTAGAGGGGGTCTCAGAGGGGGGTCTCATTAGAGGGGGTCTCATTAGAGGGGGGTCTCATTAGAGGGGGTCTCATTAGAGGGGGGTCTCATTAGAGGGGGTCTCATTAGAGGGGGGTCTCAGAGGGGGGTCTCATTAGAGGGGGGTCTCATTAGAGGGGGTCTCATTAGAGGGGGTCTCATTAGAGGGGGGTCTCATTAGAGGGGGGTCTCATTAGAGGGGGTCTCATTAGAGGGGGTCTCATTAGAGGGGGTCTCATTAGAGGGGGTCTCATTAGAGGGGGGTCTCATTAGAGGGGGGTCTCATTAGAGGGGGTCTCATTAGAGGGGGTCTCATTAGAGGGGGTCTCATTAGAGGGGGTCTCATTAGAGGGGGTCTCATTAGAGGGGGTCTCATTAGAGGGGGGTCTCATTAGAGGGGGTCTCATTAGAGGGGGGTCTCATTAGAGGGGGGTCTCATTAGAGGGGGTCTCATTAGAGGGGGGTCTCATTAGAGGGGGTCTCATTAGAGGGGGGTCTCATTAGAGGGGGGTCTCATTAGAGGGGGGTCTCATTAGAGGGGGTCTCATTAGAGGGGGGTCTCATTAGAGGGGGGTCTCATTAGAGGGGGGTCTCATTAGAGGGGGTCTCATTAGAGGGGGTCTCATTAGAGGGGGGTCTCATTAGAGGGGGTCTCATTAGAGGGGGTCTCATTAGAGGGGGTCTCATTAGAGGGGGTCTCATTAGAGGGGGGTCTCATTAGAGGGGGGTCTCATTAGAGGGGGGTCTCATTAGAGGGGGTCTCATTAGAGGGGGGGTCTCATTAGAGGGGGGTCTCATTAGAGGGGGGTCTCATTAGAGGGGGGTCTCATTAGAGGGGGGTCTCATTAGAGGGGGGGTCTCATTAGAGGGGGTCTCATTAGAGGGGGGTCTCATTAGAGGGGGGGTCTCATTAGAGGGGGTCTCATTAGAGGGGGGTCTCATTAGAGGGGGGTCTCATTAGAGGGGGGTCTCATTAGAGGGGGGTCTCATTAGAGGGGGTCTCATTAGAGGGGGTCTCATTAGAGGGGGGTCTCATTAGAGGGGGGTCTCATTAGAGGGGGGTCTCATTAGAGGGGGTCTCATTAGAGGGGGGTCTCATTAGAGGGGGGTCTCATTAGAGGGGGGGTCTCATTAGAGGGGGTCTCATTAGAGGGGGGTCTCATTAGAGGGGGGTCTCATTAGAGGGGGGTCTCATTAGAGGGGGGTCTCATTAGAGGGGGGGTCTCATTAGAGGGGGGTCTCATTAGAGGGGGTCTCATTAGAGGGGGGTCTCATTAGAGGGGGTCTCATTAGAGGGGGTCTCATTAGAGGGGGTCTCATTAGAGGGGGTCTCATTAGAGGGGGTCTCATTAGAGGGGGTCTCATTAGAGGGGGGTCTCATTAGAGGGGGGTCTCATTAGAGGGGGTCTCATTAGAGGGGGTCTCATTAGAGGGGGTCTCATTAGAGGGGGGTCTCATTAGAGGGGGGTCTCATTAGAGGGGGTCTCATTAGAGGGGGTCTCATTAGAGGGGGTCTCATTAGAGGGGGGTCTCATTAGAGGGGGTCTCATTAGAGGGGGTCTCATTAGAGGGGGGTCTCATTAGAGGGGGTCTCATTAGAGGGGGGTCTCATTAGAGGGGGGTCTCATTAGAGGGGGTCTCATTAGAGGGGGTCTCATTAGAGGGGGGTCTCATTAGAGGGGGTCTCATTAGAGGGGGTCTCATTAGAGGGGGGTCTCATTAGAGGGGGGTCTCATTAGAGGGGGGTCTCATTAGAGGGGGGTCTCATTAGAGGGGGTCTCATTAGAGGGGGGTCTCATTAGAGGGGGGTCTCATTAGAGGGGGTCTCATTAGAGGGGGTCTCATTAGAGGGGGGTCTCATTAGAGGGGGTCTCATTAGAGGGGGTCTCATTAGAGGGGGGTCTCATTAGAGGGGGGTCTCATTAGAGGGGGTCTCATTAGAGGGGGGTCTCATTAGAGGGGGTCTCATTAGAGGGGGGTCTCATTAGAGGGGGGTCTCATTAGAGGGGGTCTCATTAGAGGGGGGTCTCATTAGAGGGGGGTCTCATTAGAGGGGGTCTCATTAGAGGGGGTCTCATTAGAGGGGGGTCTCATTAGAGGGGGTCTCATTAGAGGGGGTCTCATTAGAGGGGGGTCTCATTAGAGGGGGTCTCATTAGAGGGGGGTCTCATTAGAGGGGGTCTCATTAGAGGGGGGTCTCATTAGAGGGGGGTCTCATTAGAGGGGGGTCTCATTAGAGGGGGGTCTCATTAGAGGGGGTCTCATTAGAGGGGGGTCTCATTAGAGGGGGGTCTCATTAGAGGGGGTCTCATTAGAGGGGGGTCTCATTAGAGGGGGGTCTCATTAGAGGGGGGTCTCATTAGAGGGGGTCTCATTAGAGGGGGGTCTCATTAGAGGGGGGTCTCATTAGAGGGGGTCTCATTAGAGGGGGGTCTCATTAGAGGGGGTCTCATTAGAGGGGGTCTCATTAGAGGGGGTCTCATTAGAGGGGGGTCTCATTAGAGGGGGTCTCATTAGAGGGGGGTCTCATTAGAGGGGGGTCTCATTAGAGGGGGGTCTCATTAGAGGGGGTCTCATTAGAGGGGGGTCTCATTAGAGGGGGGTCTCATTAGAGGGGGTCTCATTAGAGGGGGTCTCATTAGAGGGGGGTCTCATTAGAGGGGGGTCTCATTAGAGGGGGTCTCATTAGAGGGGGTCTCATTAGAGGGGGGTCTCATTAGAGGGGGTCTCATTAGAGGGGGGTCTCATTAGAGGGGGGTCTCATTAGAGGGGGTCTCATTAGAGGGGGTCTCATTAGAGGGGGTCTCATTAGAGGGGGGTCTCATTAGAGGGGGTCTCATTAGAGGGGGTCTCATTAGAGGGGGGTCTCATTAGAGGGGGGTCTCATTAGAGGGGGTCTCATTAGAGGGGGTCTCATTAGAGGGGGGTCTCATTAGAGGGGGTCTCATTAGAGGGGGGTCTCATTAGAGGGGGTCTCATTAGAGGGGGGTCTCATTAGAGGGGGTCTCATTAGAGGGGGGTCTCAGAGGGGGGTCTCATTAGAGGGGGGTCTCATTAGAGGGGGGTCTCATTAGAGGGGGTCTCATTAGAGGGGGTCTCATTAGAGGGGGGTCTCATTAGAGGGGGGTCTCATTAGAGGGGGGTCTCATTAGAGGGGGGTCTCATTAGAGGGGGGTCTCATTAGAGGGGGGTCTCATTAGAGGGGGGTCTCATTAGAGGGGGGTCTCAGAGGGGGGTCTCATTAGAGGGGGTCTCATTAGAGGGGGTCTCATTAGAGGGGGGTCTCATTAGAGGGGGGTCTCATTAGAGGGGGGTCTCATTAGAGGGGGTCTCATTAGAGGGGGGTCTCAGAGGGGGGTCTCATTAGAGGGGGTCTCATTAGAGGGGGGTCTCATTAGAGGGGGTCTCATTAGAGGGGGTCTCATTAGAGGGGGTCTCATTAGAGGGGGTCTCATTAGAGGGGGTCTCATTAGAGGGGGTCTCATTAGAGGGGGTCTCATTAGAGGGGGGTCTCATTAGAGGGGGTCTCATTAGAGGGGGTCTCATTAGAGGGGGTCTCATTAGAGGGGGTCTCATTAGAGGGGGTCTCATTAGAGGGGGGTCTCATTAGAGGGGGGTCTCATTAGAGGGGGGTCTCATTAGAGGGGGGTCTCATTAGAGGGGGGTCTCAGAGGGGGGTCTCATTAGAGGGGGGTCTCATTAGAGGGGGTCTCATTAGAGGGGGTCTCACTAGAGGGGGGTCTCATTAGAGGGGGGTCTCATTAGAGGGGGGTCTCATTAGAGGGGGTCTCATTAGAGGGGGTCTCATTAGAGGGGGTCTCATTAGAGGGGGTCTCATTAGAGGGGGTCTCATTAGAGGGGGTCTCATTAGAGGGGGTCTCATTAGAGGGGGTCTCATTAGAGGGGGTCTCATTAGAGGGGGTCTCATTAGAGGGGGTCTCATTAGAGGGGGTCTCATTAGAGGGGGGTCTCATTAGAGGGGGGTCTCATTAGAGGGGGTCTCATTAGAGGGGGGTCTCAGAGGGGGGTCTCATTAGAGGGGGGTCTCATTAGAGGGGGGTCTCATTAGAGGGGGGTCTCATTAGAGGGGGTCTCATTAGAGGGGGGTCTCAGAGGGGGGTCTCATTAGAGGGGGGTCTCATTAGAGGGGGGTCTCATTAGAGGGGGGTCTCATTAGAGGGGGGTCTCATTAGAGGGGGGTCTCATTAGAGGGGGTCTCATTAGAGGGGGTCTCACTAGAGGGGGGTCTCATTAGAGGGGGGTCTCATTAGAGGGGGGTCTCATTAGAGGGGGTCTCATTAGAGGGGGTCTCATTAGAGGGGGGTCTCATTAGAGGGGGTCTCATTAGAGGGGGTCTCATTAGAGGGGGGTCTCATTAGAGGGGGGTCTCATTAGAGGGGGTCTCATTAGAGGGGGGTCTCAGAGGGGGGTCTCATTAGAGGGGGGTCTCATTAGAGGGGGGTCTCATTAGAGGGGGGTCTCATTAGAGGGGGGTCTCATTAGAGGGGGGTCTCATTAGAGGGGGTCTCATTAGAGGGGGGTCTCATTAGAGGGGGGTCTCATTAGAGGGGGGTCTCAGGTCTCTGCAGACGTTGTGAACTCATCCAACGCTGGCAGTTACAGCGGGGCAGTTTAACGTCATGCCCAGGACCACACACACACCTAGGACCACACACACACCTAGGACCACACACACACACACACACACACACGCACACACACACACACACACAC
Source organism: Protomyctophum parallelum (assembly GCF_964188405.1). Classification (NCBI taxonomy): domain Eukaryota; kingdom Metazoa; phylum Chordata; class Actinopteri; order Myctophiformes; family Myctophidae; genus Protomyctophum; species Protomyctophum parallelum. Next base: position 1,659,350 of record NC_139713.1, on the reverse strand, counting down.
ACACACACACACACACCTAGGACCACATGCACACAGACACACACACACACACCCAGGACCACACCCGCACTCACACACACCTAGGAGCACATGCACATGCACATGCACACACACACACACACACAGTCACACACACACACACACACACACACACACACACATGTGCATGTGAGCGAGTGTACGGTCTCTAAATGTGGACAGAATATTCCCCACATCATCTCTGGTGGAATGTAGTTTTTGATAAATGTGAAGATGAAAAATCAAACAAGCGACACTGCAGTGTGTGTGTGTGTGTGTGTGTGTGTGTGCGTGTGTGTGCGTCTTAACGAGGTCCTAATTGAACACGGTAACGAGCAGACATGAGTCATTAGATCTCTTCACAGCCGCGTTTAACCCATTCTGACCTGAGATCAGATTCATACGAGGTTTCCACTGGACACACACTGGTCTGTTTAACCCATTCTGACCTGAGATCAGATTCATACGAGGTTTCAACACTGGACACACACTGGTCTGTTTAACCCATTCTGACCTGAGATCAGATTCATACGAGGTTTCCGCTAGGACACACACTGGTCTGATTAACCCATTCTGACCTGAAATCAGATTCATACGAGGTTTCCACTGGACACACACTGGTCTGATTATAACCAACTTCAACGCAGAAAGAAACATGTCGTTACGATAAAAGCAGAAACAGGAAATATAGACACCAGGCGTCAGTTTAAAGCTAATCACCACAATTACTGCGTCCTGCTTCCAGCGAGCACGCACACGCGCACACGCATGCGCACACGCATGCACACACGCATGCACACACGCACGCGCACACACATGCACACACGCGCACAGTTGAACGGCTGCAACTAAATTCCTGAAGACAAGCCCATGCGTTGCAATAGCGCGGCGCGGCCACTAGTCTAATATCACTGTCTGGAGTCTGTGTGTTGATCCTAGATGACCATCCTTACATTAACCCGTTCTGACCTGAGATCAGATTCTAAAAACGTTCTTCTGCATCCTGACAGTTTTCTGAAAAAGCTTATGTTTCTATGTCAGTGGTTCTTCGAGTTTTCTCAAAAATAGCAGACCTACGAGCTTGTAGATCTGCTATTTTTCAATAGCTAAAGCATAACATGGTGCCAACACCAAAATGGGTTCCCGCCCAGAATGGGTTTAAGACATGTGAATCCCTAGACTCCTTCAAAACCGCTCTCAAAGCTATAGGGCACATAATACGGACGGCTGTGATGATTTCCTGTTTTTGGCTATAATAGTGTATATTTGCACGTCTCTAAATGTTTCGATGAATTGAACAAGTGTAATGCTTTATGGTGTCGTCCACTCACAGTTAACAGTCTTTGTATTGAGTTTGTGCTTGAAATGTACTGTAATTCTGCTGTTTACTGTTAATAAATATTTCAATCAATCAATCAATCAATCAATGTATTAGCATGTGTTGTTCTTGCTTACCGTTAAGGCATCCGTGGATTGGATTCCCTCGGACGTGTGGACATGTCGGACGGACGGACGGAACCTTTTAAGAGCGTCTGATAAATGACTACATTATAAATTGTAATTAGTTAAACATTGATATTATTGGATCAGGAATGATCCGAAAATCAGGAATGGGTGTAACAATAATACATAAACTATTTTATTTCAAGAATCGAAGTATAATGGAAACATATCGTATTGTTTGACTTTGTTTCGTGTCGATTTGAAAATGCAAATAATCAATATCGAATATAGTTTTGCAAGGCAAATAATCGACTTTATCAATAGGCCTACTGAACACTCGTGCACTGTATTTAGCAATTTAAAGAATTTATTCATTTCTTTCCCATTCCATATCTCTACACTTGGTCTATTGATAAATATGTGTATTCATGTCAAGGTGAGGGTTTGTCCATAATGTGTGTATTCTCTGTGTTCATGTCAAGGTGAGGGTTTGTCCATAATGTGTGTATTCTCTGTGTTCATGTCAAGGTGAGGGTTTGTCCATAATGTGTGTATTCTCTGTGTTCATGTCAAGGTGAGGGTTTGTCTATAATGTGTGTATTCTCTGTGTTCATGTCAAGGTGAGGGTTAGTCCATAATGTGTGTATTCTCTGTGTTCATATCAAGGTGAGGGTTTGTCCATAATGTATGTATTCTCTGTGTTCATGTCAAGGTGAGGGTTTGTCCATAATGTGTGTATTCTCTGTGTTCATGTCAAGGTGAGGGTTAGTCCATAATGTGTGTATTCTCTGTGTTCATGTCAAGGTGAGGGTTTGTCCATAATGTGTGTATTCTCTGTGTTCATGTCAAGGTGAGGGTTAGTCCATAATGTGTGTATTCTCTGTGTTCATGTCAAGGTGTGGGTTAGTCCATAATGTGTGTATTCTCTGTGTTCATGTCAAGGTGAGGGTTTGTCCATAATGTGTGTATTCTCTGTGTTCATGTCAAGGTGAGGGTTTGTCCATAATGTGTGTATTCTCTGTGTTCATGTCAAGGTGAGGGTTTGTCCATAATGTGTGTATTCTCTGTGTTCATGTCAAGGTGAGGGTTTGTCCATAATGTGTGTATTCTCTGTGTTCATGTCAAGGTGAGGGTTAGTCCATAATGTGTGTATTCTCTGTGTTCATGTCAAGGTGAGGGTTTGTCCATAATGTGTGTATTCTCTGTGTTCATGTCAAGGTGAGGGTTTGTCCATAATGTGTGTATTCTCTGTGTTCATGTCAAGGTGAGGGTTTGTCCATAATGTGTGTATTCTCTGTGTTCATGTCAAGGTGAGGGTTTGTCCATAATGTGTGTATTCTCTGTGTTCATGTCAAGGTGTGGGTTTGTCCATAATGTGTGTATTCTCTGTGTTCATGTCAAGGTGAGGGTTTGTCCATAATGTGTGTATTCTCTGTGTTCATGTCAAGGTGAGGGTTTGTCCATAATGTGTGTATTCTCTGTGTTCATGTCAAGGTGTGGGTTAGTCCATAATGTGTGTATTCTCTGTGTTCATGTCAAGGTGAGGGTTTGTCCATAATGTGTGTATTCTCTGTGTTCATGTCAAGGTGAGGGTTAGTCCATAATGTGTGTATTCTCTGTGTTCATGTCAAGGTGAGGGTTTGTCCATAATGTGTGTATTCTCTGTGTTCATGTCAAGGTGAGGGTTAGTCCATAATGTGTGTATTCTCTGTGTTCATGTCAAGGTGAGGGTTTGTCCATAATGTGTGTATTCTCTGTGTTCATGTCAAGGTGAGGGTTTGTCCATAATGTGTGTATTCTCTGTGTTCATGTCAAGGTGAGGGTTTGTCTATAATGTGTGTATTCTCTGTGTTCATGTCAAGGTGAGGGTTTGTCCATAATGTGTGTATTCTCTGTGTTCATGTCAAGGTGAGGGTTTGTCCATAATGTGTGTATTCTCTGTGTTCATGTCAAGGTGAGGGTTTGTCTATAATGTGTGTATTCTCTGTGTTCATGTCAAGGTGAGGGTTTGTCTATAATGTGTGTATTCTCTGTGTTCATGTCAAGGTGAGGGTTTGTCCATCTACAGTATTTGCCAGAGAATCATTGTGTTTACTGATTTATATCCATAATAATACATCCTTACCATAAAAACCTGCACTGTGTCACACATATTGAATGTATCGATAGACCAATATGGTCCATGTATATCGTATCGTGATAAGTATCGTATTGCTGTGACTTCAACATGTGAAACAGGTGAAATATTCCTTTAAAAGCCACTGTCATCATAACGGTCATAAAGTGTGAGAGCGAGTCTGGTTGTGCGTGTGTGAGAGAGAGCGAGTCTGGTTATGTGTGTGTGTGGTTGTTTGTGTGTGTGTGAGAGACTGTGTGTGTGTTTGTGTGTGTGCACTGCGTGCGCATGCGTACTGTACTTGCGCGTGTGTGTGAGTGAGAGACTGTGTGTGTGAGCACTGCGTGCGCATGCATGCATGTGTGTGCACTGCGTGCGTGCGTGTGTGTGAGAGACTGTGTGTGTGTGTGTGTGGGGACTGGGTGCGCATGCGTGTGTGAGAGACTGTGTGTGTGTGTGAGAGACTGTGTGTGTGTGAGAGACTGTGTGTGTGTGTGGACTGCGTGCGCATGCGTGTGTGTGTGCGTGTGTGATGGAAACAGCTGGTGGTGAATGAGTTGAATGATGATGTGTTGTGATGGATGTTAGGGTTGCCACGGAGACAGATGAGCTAACAGGTGCTACCCCCCCCCAGAGACAGAGACACACACACACACACACACACACACACACACACACACACACACACACACACACACACACACACACACACACACACACACACACACACACACACACACACACACACACACACATATATATGACTGATGCACCAGATTTTTACCTTCATTTATTTTAGTCTCTTGAAAAAGTTTCCGTTTAGTTTCACTAGTCACCTGGAATGTCTTAGTGTTATAGTCGACTAAATATCATAAGATTTTAGTCGACTAAATCTACTAAATGCGCCTGAGTGAGGCGTGTGATGTTGGAAGACCTCAGGAAACATCCCTGAGGATTCGTCCCAGATGACCTCAGGAAACATCCCTGAGGATTCGTCCCAGATGACCTCAGGAAACATCCCTGAGGATTCGTCCCAGATGACCTCAGGAAACATCCCTGAGGATTCGTCCCAGATGCATCAACGACGTGTATTTTTTAGTTACAGTTGATTCAGTCGACTATAATGTATTTAGGCGGGCCTTGATGCCGTCGTAATGACTGATTTTACCCTTGCTGAAAATAGCAGATCTACAAGATCTTGTGATCTTGTAGATCTGCTATTTTCAGCATGCTATTTTCAGCATGCAACAAAGTGTAAAAATTACATAATCATACTGGATCACTTTAGTCTAGTTTTAATTCGTTATATATATAGTAGGCCTACATTTAGTCTTAGTCTTAGTCATCATAGCTTAGTGTCCAATTTGTTTTCCAAAAAAAGGTAGTCGACTATATCATTTTTCGTCTTAATTTTAGTCGACGAAAACACTGACTCGCTGGGTTTCCATTGGACAAATATGTTTCCAAATGTATGACATTTATTATTACATTACATATTATGATTATTACACCAGAAGCAGTTGACGGTTCCATTCCATTCCTTCTGACGGAACGTTACGTCACAAGCAGTAAGCGGTGCAGAGGAGACACGTTGAGACTGTGAGACAACAAACAGACCATAAAGAGCACCCGCGACTAACAGAAGTGCATGAGCCCCACGCACGCATTAAACAAGAGAAGCACCACCTTTAGCTTTATAAAATAGCTGTCCGTCGATCAGTTGACTTTTCACTGTAGCGCTGCGTAATGATCCACACTCCACACTTCTCGCTGATTCTCCTATGCGAATCGGCGTCGCGATCATCAATTTGTAATTAAAGAAAGCTTCTGCAGTCTGCACACACGTGTAAAACAACAACAACAACGCCACAGCAGGGTGTACTGCTTGCGTTTAAACTTTCCACTGTCCAGCTTTCCCCTGCTGTTCTCTGGGATAGAAGCCTTATTTATATTCTGCAGCAAGACGGTGTCGCACGCCTAAAATTGCAGATCTACAAGCTCACAGCGGGGCGTGGATGAGACGCGTTGTGAGCTTGTACATCTGCTATGTATTTATAACGTTAATAATACATGCAGGCCAGGGTCTTCAATGTTTTTCAGGTCAAGCCAAGGACCACTTAGCTGAGAGTGAGAGATCAAGTAGGGACCCCCACTATACATAGGCAATTATATTATAAAACTGTGTTGCAGATTAAACTACTTGTTTGACAGCACTACGAGTGTGACCTGTCATTTTTGTTTTGTTTATTCGTTTCTTTTCTATGTATATGTTGGTAACATTAATTGATGAACGATAGGCTATTACATTTTAATCTCTTGAACCCTCTATACTCAAAACCTCAAATTGACCTTTGAGATATAATAATTATACTATAGCCTATGATTATTAGTAATCTAACAATTCCACAATAACCAGCAGAGCAGACCCTTTGTTTACTTACAGAATTCTATAAGTTGGGTTGTTTGAAATGCAGAGCTATAATACTAACCTACAGTAAAACATGAATCGCCATCAAATCGCATCGTATCGGTAGAGGGGTGAATCGTATCGTATCGCAATGTCCAGAATTTAATCGCCATCAAATCGCATCGTATCGGTAGAGGGGTGAATCGTATCGTATCGCAATGTCCAGAATTGAATCGCCATCAAATCGCATCGTATCGGTAGAGGGGTGAATCGTATCGCCAGGAGATTCCATGTGTCGCTAAAGTATCGTATCGCTGGCAGTGCATCGAGATGCGTATCGAATCGTGAGATGAGACGAGATTCACATGCCTACTGTATATACTGTAATACTGTCTATGTACATGTTGTACATGTGTATGTACATGTTGTGCCCTTTTCTGTTTTTTTATGGACTGAAATAAAACGTACTTACAGAATGCTGCCCGCCCGAAACCCTTTGATCTCCTGAAAAGTAACAGTTTAGGACATCAAACACGCGCACACACACACACACCACTCCAAGTACGAAGATGTATAACGGGTCAATAATGGAAAAACAAAGAAAACCCAAATGACCGTTCTTCTGTTACAATGCATTTAACTTTAATGTTTCATGTTTCATACAGATATATATCATGTGTTTCATCAATGCAGACACATATCTCACTGAGTGAACTCCATTATCATTATTGTTATCATTATTAATATCATCTTCATTTTGTATTCAGGTACAGAAAAAGGCACTTAAACGTCATGCGACTTTTGACACGATAAGGCTGGGAATGGAGAAGAAATAGTGTGGTATGAAACCACACCAATTAAAAGACCCCCTGAACCACACCAATTAGAGACCCCTGAACCACACCAATTAAAAGACCCCCTGAACCACACCAATTAGAGACCCCTGAACCACACCAATTAAAGAACCCCTAAACCACACCAATTAACCCATTCTGACCTGAGATCAGATTAAAAAAAATGTCTGTTTGAAAATGACAGTGTTCTGAAAACGCTATGTTTCTATGTCAGTCGTTCTTCGATTTTTCAAAAATAGCAGACCTACAAGCTCGTAGCGCGCCACTCGGTGGCGCGCTATGAGCTTGTTGATCTGCTTTTCAATAGCTAAAGCATAACATGATGCTGACACCAAAAGGGGTTCCCGCCCAGAATGGGTTAAATAACCATTTTCACGTTTCAAACCACGTCCTCTCCTATGGACAATAGGTATAGACAGACAGTTGAAAAGACCCAACGTGGACTGCATGCAGTCACATCGCATTCAAATACTATTTATTTCTCAAATTCTGGTCCTTATTGGGCCGAACCGTTCGTGTTCAGACTGGTTCTAAATGTCCAAAAGGACCAGATCAGACGTGTTCAGACTGGTACTAAATGTCCTGTAGGTCCAAAAGGACCAGATCAGACGTGTTCAGACTGGTACTAAATGTCCTGTAGGTCCAAAAGGACCAGATCAGACGTGTTCAGACTGGTACTAAATGTCCTGTAGGTCCAAAAGGACCAGATCAGACGTGTGTTCAGACGTGGTTCTTCCTGTAGGTCCAAAAGGACCAGATCAGACGTGTGTTCAGACCGGTTCTTCCTGTAGATCTGAAAGGAGACTAAATCTCTGCCGTTAATGAAGAGCGTGTTTTTGGTTCGAGGATCATTTCCAATTTGATGAAATGCAACATCGACTCTTACGATACATTTCTCCGTTTATATTACGTGATTAACGTTTATATTACGTGATTAACGTTTTACATTACATGATTAACGTTTATATTACATGATTAACGTTTATATTACGTGATTAACGGTCCAAAAGCCACAGACCTTTTTAGCGCTGTGATAAACACTGTTTCATTATAATCAACGTAAAACTCTGTCTGATCTTCTTCTTCTGCTGTTTCATTATAATCAACATAAAACTCTGTCCGATCTTCTTCTTCAAACATAATAATTCAAACGACATTCAGTAAAGCTCTTCAGCGGTGGAACACGTCAGTCACTGACGGAATCACGAGGACTGTGGAGGCTAAGCTAAGCTAAGCTAGCGACGGCCTTTAGATTCATCAGAATAATGACTGTGAACGCTAAGATAAGCTAAGTTAGCGACGGCCTTTAGATTCATCAGAATAATAATGACTGTGAACGCTAAGATAAGCTAAGTTAGCGACGGCCTTTAGATTCATCAGAATAATAAGGACTGTGAACGCTAAGCTAAGCTAAGCTAAGCTAGCCTTTAGATTAGGAACAGTAACATTTTCCCGTTTTAATCCTTCAACGTACGGATTCAGAGAGACCTACATTCTAGAATCTAGAGGTTACACCGGATGTTTAGAGATCTCTACAGTGTGTGTGTGTGTGTGGGGGGGGTCTCTACAGTATGTGGGGGGGTCCTATAAAGGGGGGGTCCTATAACAGGGGGTCCTATAACAGGGGGCCCCACTAGGGTCTCTCCAGGGCCAGTTTCAGGTCCCTCAGCAGCATGGAGGCCATGACGGTCTTCTCTGTGTTGACGGTGATCAGAACGCTGGAGGCTTCCTTCGTCTCCATGGAGACCAGAACCACGGCCCCGCTGTGCACCGCGCGGCCCGCAAACCTACACACACACACACACACACACACACACACACACACACAGACAGACAGACAGACAGACAGACAGACAGACAGACAGACAGACAGACAGACAGACAGACAGACAGACAGACAGACAGACAGACAGACAGACAGACAGACAGACAGACACAGACACAGACACAGACACACACACACACACACACACACACACGCACACACACACACACACAATTTACAATTTAGGCATTTATCAGACGCTCTTAATCCAGAGCGATTTACATTAAGCAAGAACAAAAAAGCATGGGAATACATCACATAAAAACATTTATCATGAAACATGCGTAAGCTAAGAAAGTAACAGTGGAATATCTATATGATGAAACTATATATAAACTATATATATATATACTACTATGCTATACATATGTACTATGGCGTGCTATGACTACATACAATGCAATTATAGTG
>NC_139713.1:1642776-1645276 GCF_964188405.1 Protomyctophum parallelum | reverse complement strand
TGTGGCTGGCTGGCTGCTGCTGGGGAGAAGCAGTGCTGCTCCCTGCTGGTGGACAGCGGTACTGCAGGCCAGACGGAGCAATGTTGGTCCTACAGGCACCGTCGTCATGGAAACCAAACCATGCATGTAAAAAAAAAATATATATATATATATATATAAAAACAAATGCATTCATTGGTCCTTGAGGGGGTTTGAGGCTGTGTGTTGTTTTCGTCGACTAAAACTAAGACGGAAAATGTTCGTCGACTACCTTTTTTCACTGAGGAAAACGAAATGTAAACTAAATGTAAACTATAAGCTATGAACAGGGCTGCACACAACTGTGTTGGTCTAGTCCTCAGAGGAGTTACTTGGTCTAGTACTCAGATGAGTTAGTTGGTCAAGTACTCAGAGGAGTTAGTTGGTCTAGTCCTCAGAGGAGTTAGTTGGTCTAGCACTCAGAGGAGTTAGTTGGTCTAGTACTCAGAGGAGTTACTTGGTCTAGTACTCAGAGGAGCAGAGCTACCAACCTGCACACATTTTGTGTACCAACCACGCAATTCTAGGTGTCTATACGCCTATAATTGCGTGGTTGGTACACAAAATGTGTGCAGGTTGGTAGCTCTGGAGGAGTTAGTTGGTCTAGTACTCAGAGGAGTTACTTGGTCTAGTACTCAGAGGAGCACCTGGAGGAGTTAGTTGGTCTAGTACTCAGAGGAGCACCTGGAGGAGTTAGTTGGTGCTCCTAAAATGCGGCGACCCGTCTCGCCGGATGGATAAAAGAGGGATGAATAACTTATAGCAAAACGATATTTATTGCCCTATATGCATATTCTAATACAAACTTCTTAATACTTCCTAAGGATAATATGAGCATCAAAGCAATATTTAGATACTTTTTTTTAAATTTAAATAGCCGATCTACTAGCTCACAACGTGTTGCGGAGGCGACACGTTGTGAGCTTGCAGATCAGCTATTTGTTTAACGTACGACATGGTGAAGCATGCGTCAGGCTTCCCTCTTGTTTTTAGCCGAGGCGACGTACACAGTCAACACAGAGTCACACACATGGCTCCTCGGTGCAAAAATAAACAGTGTACACTAACCCGACTTTACGATAATAAGGCGCAGTATGTCGGGACACGCTGTTGTCATGTTGATAAGCTTCATGTTGGGCAGCAGCAGTGCCAGTCCGTGAGAGACGGCATCGCACACCAGCGACTTCCCCCAGCACCCGGAAAACAAGCAGTGAGCAGCATGGAATGGATCCTCCCTCGTTTGACTAAGGACGCGCTGTGATTGGCCACCATGGCCAGTGCACTTGTGCAAGACGTGCTGTGATTGGCCAGTAGCAGCTACTTTGAGTGGCAGTCGGTGGGAAATGCTCTCGCCACAGAATGTACTAGTATTCTGGCCATAATAATCATTCTGGGCGGCCCCGGCTGTCGGTACGCAGAAGCGCTTCCCGGCGCTTAATTGACAGCGCATTTTGAATTTTGACGGCGCATGCGCACTGGCGCACCACTTATGTGCAGCCCCTAAGCTGACTCCACCAGATTGCAGCAGTACTGAGTTCACAAGTTCCCTCCAACTGCCTGGATCTGGGATCTCTCAGGCAGAAACGATGAACCCGGAAGCAGCGGGACAAAAGTCTGATATCTCCATACTAATTTAGAGTTCCTGTTAGGTTGTGTTTACATTTGCGCTGTGGCACAGCTTCAATATGTCATCAGTCTTGTGTTGATCCCGCCTCTAGCGGCCGCATACAGCCGCGTATCGCTCCGGACAGAATTCTACCGGAGTGCATCGTCTCTGTCTACGATTTACAATGTAGGCATTTATCAGACGCTCTTAATCCAGAGTGACTTACATTAAGCAAGAACAAAAAAGCATGGGAATACATCACATAAAAACATTTATCATGAAACATGCGTAAGCTAAGAAAGTAACAGTGGAATATCTATATAATGAAACTATACATATAAACTATATATATATACTACTATGCTATACATATGTACTATGGCGTGCTATGACTATATACAATGCAATTATAGTGCTGTCTACATAACATGCTATAAGTCTGTGTCAAATGCTATCTAAGTCTACAGAAATGCTATCTAAGGGGGTAGGGTAAGTGCTATGGGCCATGATGGAGTCTGAAAAGGTGGGTTTTCAGACTACGGCGGAAGATTGGGAGTGATGCTGCAGTTCTGACTGCAATGGGAAGTGCATTCCACAGTTTTGGAGCCAGAAGGGAGAAGAGTTTGGGACGTGTGGAGCGTTGTTGTCCCGGGGTTTTTAGTGAGGGTACTTCCAGCTTCCCTGCGTTGGCTGATCTGAGTGGCTGTCTGAGAGATCCCAGACTCACCCAGCTGGCACAATGCAGATGTTGTCCAGCAGGGGGAGTGGTTCTACCAGGCTAATGCAGCCCTGCCTATGACGACTAAACCTATGACTAAATAAATTGACCATGTCGTCAAACAAATCGGACCAATCATCTCACCTGTGGGTGTGGTC
>NC_139713.1:1625276-1630276 GCF_964188405.1 Protomyctophum parallelum | reverse complement strand
GAACGACACCAGGCACTGCCCTTCCTGTGGGAGACCTAGTCGTTTGTAGTGACACACACATTGCATCACATCCTGTTTGGGCGGGCATCTTATATGCTAAATAAATAGCGTCAATGCTAGCGAGCTAAAATTAAGCCAGCCTTGCTGTAGAAAGCGCCCAATGTTTCCATCTAGACCACCGGATAATCGGCAAAGACCTCCGAACATCGCGCGATTTATCCAAACCACGTAGAGCTCCGTAGATTAGGAGTTATTCAGTGTTTTAGTCTGCCTGCATAATGGGAGGTGGACGGGGGCCAAAAAAGCAAAAAAAACAATATATGAAGAAATAGAAATCAGCGAACCGGTTTGATATCAATAATAAATCTTATCAGAGGGAACATCACACACACACACACACACACACACACACACACACACACACACACACACACACACACACACACACACACACACACACACACACACACACACACACACACACACACACACACACACACACACACACACACACACACACACACACACACAGCGCTAATTCATTTGATTCAATTTGTCTTCAAGGTCTTTGTGAGATTTCTCAATTAATCAGGTGTCTGCTGACTGAAGGGAACAATTAGGTTGTAAAGTCAAACACATGTCTTTTACCCCCCCCCCCCCCCCCCCCGCCCCACACACACACACACACACACACACACACACACAGTAACTACAGTAAAACATAAAACAAACATTAACCCTGTATAAGGAGGGGCCCCTCATAAACAAACATTAAACCTGTATCTAGGAGGGGCCCATCATAAAACAAACATTAACCCTGTATCTAGGAGGGGCCCCTCATAAAACAAACATTAACCCTGTATCTAGGAGGGGCCCCTCATAAAACAAACATTAACCCTGTATCTAGGAGGGGCCCCTCATAAAACAAACATTAACCCTGTATCTAGGAGGGGCCCCTCATAAATAGACACTAAACAAACATTAACCCTGTATAAGGAGGGGCCCCTCATAAAACAACATTAAACCTGTATAAGGAGGGGCCCCTCATAAAACAAACATTAACCCTGTATCTAGGAGGGGCCCCTCATAAAACAAACATTAAACCTGTGCCCCTCATAAAACAAACATTAACCCTGTATCTAGGAGGGGCCCCTCATAAAACAAACATTAACCCTGTATCTAGGAGGGGCCCCTCATAAAACAAACATTAACCCTGTATCTAGGGAGGGGCCCCTCATAAATAGACACTAAACAAACATTAACCCTGTATAAGGAGGGGCCCCTCATAAAACAAACATTAAACCTGTATAAGGAGGGGGCCCCTCATAAAACAAACATTAAACCTGTATATAGGAGGGGCCCCTCATAAAACAAACATTTAAACCTGTATCTAGGAGGGGCCCCTCATAAAACCAAAACATTAAACCTGTATATCGGAGGGGGCCCCTCATAAAACAAACATTAAACCTGTATAAGGAGGGGCCCCTCATAAAACAAACATTAACCCTGTATCTAGGAGGGGCCCCCTCATAAAACAAACATTAAACCTGTATCTAGGAGGGGCCCCTCATAAAACCAAACATTAACCCTGTATCTAGGAGGGGCCCCTCATAAAACAAACATTAACCCTGTATCTAGGAGGGGCCCCTCATAAAACAAACATTAACCCTGTATCTAGGAGGGGCCCCTCATAAATAGACACTAACAAACATTAACCCTGTATAAGGAGGGGCCCCTCATAAAACAAAACATTAAACCTGTATAAGGAGGGGCCCCTCATAAAACAAACATTAAACCTGTATCTAGGAGGGGCCCCTCATAAAACAAACATTAAACCTGTATCTAGGAGGGGCCCTCATAAAACAAACATTAAACCTGTATAAGGAGGGGCCCCTCATAAAAACAAACATTAAACCTGTATCTAGGAGGGGCCCCTCATAAAACAAACATTAAACCTTTATAAGGAGGGGCCCCCTCATAAAACAAACATTAAACCTGTATATCTATAGGAGGGGCCCCTCATAAAACAAACATTAAACCTGTATATCTAGGAGGGGCCCCTCATAAAACAAACATTAAACCTGTATCTAGGAGGGGCCCCTCATAAAACAAACATTAAACCTGTATCTAGGAGGGGCCCCTCATAAAACAAACATTAAACCTGTATCTAGGAGGGGCCCCTCATAAACAAACATTAAACCTGTATCTAGGAGGGGCCCCTCATAAAACAAACATTAAACCTGTATCTAGGAGGGGCCCCTCATAAAACAAACATTAACCCTGTATCTAGGAGGGGCCCCTCATAAAACAAACATTAAACCTGTATAAGGAGGGGCCCCTCATAAAACAAACATTAAACCTGTATAAGGAGGGGGCCCCTCATAAAACACATGGGGGCACCTGATGGAGGGGAAAGGAACTGGTCTCTATACTGCCTCCCCCTGGCCAGCCGGGGCGCCTGATGGAGGGGGAAAGGAACTGGTCTCTATACTGCCTCCCCCTGGCCAGCCGGGGCGCCTGATGGAGGGGAAAGGAACTGGTCTCTATACTGCCTCCCCCTGGCCAGCCGGGGGCGCCTGATGGAGGGGAAAGGAACTGGTCACTAACTGCCTCCCCCTGGCCAGCCGGGGGCGCCTGATGGAGGGGAAAGGAACTGGTCTCTATACTGCCTCCCCCTGGCCAGCCGGGGCGCCTGATGGAGGGGAAAGGAACTGGTCTCTATACTGCCTCCCCCTGGCCAGCCGGGGCGCCTGATGGAGGGGAAAGGAACTGGTCTCTATACTGCCTCCCCCTGGCCAGCCGGGGCGCCTGATGGAGGGGAAAGGAACTGGTCACTAAACTGCCTCCCCCTGGCCAGCCGGGGCGCCTGATGGAGGGGAAAGGAACTGGTCTCTATACTGCCTCCCCCTGGCCAGCCGGGGGCGCCTGATGGAGGGGAAAGGAACTGGTCTCTATACTGCCTCCCCCTGGCCAGCCGGGGCGCCTGATGGAGGGGAAAGGAACTGGTCTCTATACTGCCTCCCCCTGGCCAGCCGGGGCGCCTGATGGAGGGGAAAGGAACTGGTCTCTATACTGCCTCCCCCTGGCCAGCCGGGGCGCCTGATGGAGGGGAAAGGAACTGGTTGGAATAACGTGTTCCTTCCACGTGCTACGTCCAACCAGGAAACTCCCCCCTGTCAGGTGTAAAGGAGCAACTTGGACACTAAGGCATGAAGGAAGCATGAGTTCAAGTCCGTTGCTCTCACCTTGTCCCCCATATATGGGGACTAGGTTGGTCTCCCCTTGTCCCTCATATATGGGGACTAGGTTGGTCTCCCCTTGTCCCCCATATATGGGGACTAGGTTGGTCTCCCCTTGTCCCCCATATATGGGGACTAGGTTGCTCTCCCCTTGATGATTGATGATTGACACAGGGGTGAAAAATGGGTTCAGTTTTCTGAAAAACCTGCTCATGTTTTCTAGTGCCAGAATTATAATGTAATCTGCCACTCGGTGGCGCACTATGAGCTTGTAGATCTGCTGTTTTTCAATAGCTAAAGTATAATATCATGCTATAAACACCAAAAGGGGTTTCCTGCCCCAAAATGGTTTAATCAGACCAGTGTGTGTCCAGTGGAAACGTCGTATGAATCTGATCTCAGGTCAGAAATGGGTTAATCAGACCAGTGTGTGTCCAGTGGAAACCTCGTATGAATCTGATCTCAGGTCAGAATGGGTTAAGAATGTGTTGTACTTGTAATGTACTGAAATATACATATTATACACTAATATACTGTAATATACATATTATCCAGTAATGCTGCATTAGTGTATAATATGTATATTACAGTATATTAGTGACTAATGCACTGCGAGGTGGTGTCAGCCACATCTTTAATACGTATTTCCTACAGCAGTGATTCATTGTCGTCTGGTGAGTGAAACGCAACAATTAGTCTGTAAAGTCAGACACATGTCTATCTGGTCCGCGCACGCACACACACACACACACACACACACACGCACGCGCACGCACACACACGCACACACACACACGCACCACACACGCACACACACGCACACACACGCACACACACACACACACACACACACACGCACGCACACACAGGTTTACAGGCTAATGGAAGCCTGTCCCTGAAAAGTTACCCGCAAAACACAAAATGGATTTTCAATACGGTCCCATACGTCTCTGCACGCACACACACACACACACACACGAACACAAACACACACACCTACGCGCACACACACACACACGAACACAAACACACACACCTACGCACACACACACACACACACGACACCCTTCCTCTTAAATTGGCCTTCAGACGCCGCGGCTCATGTACGTGTCGGCGGTACGGAGGGTGTGTCGCACCGCGTCACACGCCTCCATCAGGCTGCACGCACACGGCCCGCCCGTCACCACCGCACACACACACACACACACACACACACGCACACACACAACGGGCCGTCCGTCATGCCTGCCTCTCTCCCGGCTCATTCTCTCTCTCTCTCTCTCTCTCGCCCGTCTCAACCACCTTTCTGTTTGAATATGTCAGCGGGATTTTCAGGTCATTTGCCAGAGAGGATGATGGGAAGGGGGGGGGGGGGGGGGGGGGAGGGGGGGCGCCGTATTAGCGTCTGAAGGTGACTGGCGTCTTCGTGCCATCAATCACCCCCCCCCCCCTCCGGCTTCCTTTAACACTTTCAGGACGGCAAAAAACAAAGCTTTGGCGGTTTTTTTTAACCACATTATTGTAAACTTTTAGCAGATCTATAGCAGATAGCAGCTGTAGAGCGGCACTCTGTGCGGGAGAGAGGCAGCTTGGAGATCTCTAGATCGAGAAAATGTGGCGCAAATCTTTGAATATATATATTCTCTCACAGCGAACGTTTTTTAACTCAAATCTTTTCTTTTTTTCTTTTTTTGGGTGGGGGGGGGGTCATTCTGGGTCATTCTGGGGTCTTTGACGTGAATAGGTTGAGAAACATGAGGT
>NC_139713.1:1619242-1625076 GCF_964188405.1 Protomyctophum parallelum | reverse complement strand
AATTCCATCATCAAATTTGCTTTCAAACCAACTGAAAAATAGGCCCAGATTTATTCCATTCCGCCTGTTTAGACATAACCCATTCTGAGCGGGAAAGACCCTGTAGGCGTCATGGCATTCTGAGCGGGAAAGACCCTGTAGGCGTCATGGCATTCTGAGCGGGAAAGACCCTGTAGGCGTCATGGCATTCTGAGCGGGAAAACCCTGTAGGCGTCATGGCATTCTGAGCGGGAAAACCCTGTAGGCGTCATGGCATTCTGAGCGGGAAAACCCTGTAGGCGTCATGGCATTCTGAGCGGGAAAGACCCTGTAGGCGTCATGGCATTCTGTAAAAGCTGTTGAGAAATAGCAGATCTATACAAGCTCGTAGCGCGGCACTAGATCTTGTAGATCTACGAGCTTGTAGATCTGTTTTTTTTATCTTGAATATATATATTATTTCAGAGCGGACGTTTTTAACTCAAATCTTTGCTTCTGGCGGGAGGGGGGGGAGGGGGGGGTCCCTGGAACCACATATTTTCAGATGGGGGTCGGCGGCCAATTACAGATATATATATATTTGGGGGTCCTTGACATGAAAATGTTTCAGAACCACAGACATAGAAACATGAGGGTTTGTAGATCAGGTGTTTGTAGGGTTTGTAGATCAGGTGTTTGTAGGGTTTGTAGGTCAGGTGTTTGTAGGTCAGGTGTTTGTAGGATCATCGTCAGGTTTCAACGGGATAAACAAGAGAACAGCGTTTTCGAGTGGTTTGCTTTCCTGTTGATTTATTGCCATCCTGCTCTCCCAGCAATCAATTCAATTTCACCGTTTTCACTGAAATACACACTTTTTTCCTCCGTTTGCTACCCCCCCTCCCTCCCCCCCCCCCCCCCTCCCTCCCTCCCTCCCCCCCTCCCCACCACCTCCCTCCCTAAACAGTGTGGCTGGCTGGCTGCTGCTGGGGAGAAGCAGTGCTGCTCCCTGCTGGTGGACAGCGGTACTGCAGGCCAGACGGAGCAATGTTGGTCCTACAGGCACCGTCGTCATGGAAACCAAACCATGCATGTAAAAAATATATATATATATATATATATATATAAACAAATGCATTCATTGGTCCTTGAGGGGGTTTGAGGCTGTGTGTTGTTTTCGTCGACTAAAACTAAGACGAAAAATGTTCGTCGACTACCTTTTTTCACTGAGGAAAACTAAATGTAAACTAAATGTAAACTATAAGCTATGAACAGGGCTGCACACAACTGTGTTGGTCTAGTCCTCAGAGGAGTTACTTGGTCTAGTACTCAGAGGAGTTAGTTGGTCAAGTACTCAGAGGAGTTAGTTGGTCTAGTCCTCAGAGGAGTTAGTTGGTCTAGCACTCAGAGGAGTTAGTTGGTCTAGTACTCAGAGGAGTTACTTGGTCTAGTCCTCAGAGGAGTTAGTTGGTCTAGCACTCAGAGGAGTTAGTTGGTCTAGTACTCAGAGGAGTTACTTGGTCTAGTACTCAGAGGAGCAGAGCTACCAACCTGCACACATTTTGTGTACCAACCACGCAATTCTAGGTGTCTATACGCCTAGAATTGCGTGGTTGGTACACAAAATGTGTGCAGGTTGGTAGCTCTGGAGGAGTTAGTTGGTCTAGTACTCAGAGGAGTTACTTGGTCTAGTACTCAGAGGAGCACCTGGAGGAGTTAGTTGGTCTAGTACTCAGAGGAGTTACTTGGTGCTCCTAAAATGCGGCGACCCGTCTCGATAAAATAGGGATGCATGAATAACTTATAGCAAAACGATATTTATTGCCCTATATGCATATTCTAATACAAACTTCTTAATACTTCCTAAGGATAATATGAGCATCAAAGCAATATTTAGATACTTTTTTTAAATTTAAATAGCCGATCTACTAGCTCACAACGTGTTGCGGAGGAGACATGTTGTGAGCTTGCAGATCAGCTATTTGTTTAACGTACGACACGTCGTACGGCGAAGCATACGTCAGGCTTCCCTCTTGTTTTTAGCCGAGGCGACGTACACAGTCAACACAGAGTCACACACATGGCTCCTCGGTGCAAAAATAAACAGTGTACACTACCCCGACTTTACGATAATAAGGCGCAGTATGTCGGGACACGCTGTTGTCATGTTGATAAGCTTCATGTTGGGCAGCAGCAGTGCCAGTCCGTGAGAGACGGCATCGCACACCAGCGACTTGCTCCAGCACCCGGAAAACAAGCAGTGAGCAGCATGGAATGGATCCTCCCTCGTTTGACTAAGGACGCGCTGTGATTGGCCACCATGGCCAGTGCACTTGTGAAAGACGTGCTGTGATTGGCCAGTAGCAGCTACTTTGAGTGGCAGTCGGTGGGAAATGCTCTCGCCACAGTGTGGCCAGTATTCTGGCCATGATAATCATTCTGGGCGGCCCCGGCTGTCGGTACGCAGAAGCGCTTCCCGGCGCTTAATTGACAGCGCATTTTGAATTTTGACGGCGCATGCGCACTGGCGCACCACTTATGTGCAGCCCCTAAGCTGACTCCACCAGATTGCGGCAGTACTGAGTTCACAAGTTCCCTCCAACTGCCTGGATCTGGGATCTCTCAGGCAGAAACGATGAACCCGGAAGCAGCGGGACTAAAATCTGATATCTCCATACTAATTTAGAGTTGTAGTCCTGTTAGGTTGTGTTTACATTAGAGTTGTAGTCCTGTTAGGTTGTGTTTACATTTGCGCTGTGGCACAGCTTCAATATGTCATCAGTCTTGTGTTGATCCCGCCTCTAGCGGCCGCATACAGCCGCGTATCGCTCCGGAGTGCATCGCAGGGCTCCAGACTAACTTTTTTCACCACCGTCCCGGAACCGTCCCAAAACACAATTTGAACCGTCCCAAAGTGAATGTATACCGTCCCCCCCCCCAAAAAAGAGGAAAACAAATAAAAGACACCAAGTAATGGTTGTATACCATTGGCAAAGACAAAATAACTTAATGTGACCTGTGTGGATGATGCACTGGCACCACTGAGATGAAAAGGACACTTTCACATATTCTGGATAGAGACAGTTTGCTCAATGGTACATGTAGCGGTCCCCGCTGAAAGAAAGAAGGTCAAGACTTTACTGATGGTATTTAATTTATTGGAATCCATAAACCAACGTGAGAAACGCAAGACAGGATATTTGTTTTATCCAAAATGTAATAGTACAGGCAGACTCTTCACATACTAGAGCATGTCTGAAATAAATCTGAAATCGACATGCAAATATGAAATAATGTACATATATCTACGTGTAATGTTAGAGTCCACAGAAGTGAACCATTCAAGCCTGTTTTCTCAACATTACTCTATAAGGTATAAGCCATATCTCCAAAACTGGTGGGTCAAACTGAACAGGCAATATGTCAATTTGAAGCTACTGTATGATTCCCTACTTTCAGGTGACATGAAAAGAACAAAAAATATTAAATGACTTGAAACGTCTTGAAATAGCCTCTTTTAACCATTTTTAAATGTACTCCATGAAACAGGCTGTTGCTCTTGGCCTCAGTCTGACAGCTTCTACATGTAGAGCAGTACATGAGTTGAGCTGCCTCGTCAAAGGCAATGAATGGATATGATTTCTTCCACTCTGGAAGAAATCTTCTCTTCCGTTTGGCAGCTTCATAATTATTCTGTAGATAGAGGAAAATACACTTGATTTAGTCAAAATGCTCCCAGGTGAAACGTTTTCACACACATTATACTCGTTTTTAAGCATGGAACATATTTAGTATATTTAAAATAACGCTGTATGTGAATCATTTTAAATGATACAATTTAAGATTGCACTGTGCAGTGGTTGGCGGAGCGAGGATCATTATATCTACGTTCCGCCATTGTCTCTCAAGGACCTGTCACGTCTCTAATTGACAGTGACTCGTCAAACATCATGTTTACATTTACTCAACTGACCTAGTACGTAACTATTAAATCGATTGTGATTTTAATACTCGGGAGCATGCATGGATTACATTTTTGTTTTGTTTGGCACATGCGATATATGCGAAACGCCCGAGGCGAAGATAACCTTCTGCGCCCGGGGAAGGGAGGATTCTTGGGGAAAAAACTACAGGTGCAGTCGGTGTGTGGTGGAGCCGTGGGGGTGTGTGAGGGGGTGTGCGAGTCTCTGGCAAGCAGAACAATCATTTACAACGAACTATATTATTAACAACTCTGGATTATTTTACCTTAGAATTTGAAGCAGCTCTCGTGTCAGTCTCTGGCTGTTCTCCGTCGTTTGCTTTTTCTCTCACTGGACTTCTCCTCTTCAAAAAACGCTCCATTGTTCCACTCCACTGATCATTGCGGTAGAAGGTACTAGAAGCGCGCCAGTGATACTGGCAACATATATTGAGCAGCATTCTGTAAACAATTTCGCGGGGTTCTCTCTGCAGTAGTAGTTTGTTGTGATACTTCTGCCTGTTAGTGTTGCAGCGTGCCGGTGCACGGAATGTTGCGCCGACATTTATGCAGAGTGGTGTCTTCATGCTGCAAATAGTTGCGCACGATATGTGCATTTTCAATGCAAAACACCTTTACGTCCCGAAAACGTCCCGGTAAAGAATAATTACCGTCCCAAATACATATTTTAACGTCCCCGGGACGTCGGGACGCCGCTAATCTCGAGCCCTGGTGCATCGTCTCTGTCTACAATTTACAATTTACAATGTAGGCATTTATCAGACGCTCTTAATCCAGAGTGACTTACATTAACCCATTCTGACCTGAGATCAGATTCATAACGAGGTTTCCACTGGACACACACTGGTCTGATGAACCCATTCTGACCTGAGATCAGATTCTAAAAAATGTCAGTCGCTCTTCGATTTTTCAAAAATAGCAGACCTACAAGCTCGTATCGCGCCACTCGGTGGCGCGATATGAGCTTGTAGATCTGCTATTTTTAAATAGCTAAAGCATAACACGATGCTGACACCAAAATGGGTGCCCGGTCAGAATGGGTTAAGCAAGAACAAAAGCATGGGAATACATCACATAAAAAGCATTTATCAAGAAACATGCGTAAGCTAAGAAAGTAACAGTGGAATATCTATATAATGAAACTATACATATAAACTATATATATATACTACTATGCTATACATTATGTACTATGGCGTGCTATGACTATATACAATGCAATTATAGTGCTGTCTACATAACATGCTATAAGTCTGTATCAAATGCTATCTAAGTCTACAGAGATGCTATCTAAGGGGGTAGGGTAAGTGCTATGGGCCATGATGGAGTCTGAAAAGGTGGGTTTTCAGACTACGGCGGAAGATTGGGAGTGACGCTGCAGTTCTGACTGCAATGGGAAGTGCATTCCACAGTTTTGGAGCCAGAAGGGAGAAGAGTATGGGACGTGTGGAGCGTTGTTGTCCCGGCGTTTTTAGTGAGGGTACTTCCAGCTTCCCTGCGTTGGCTGATCTGAGTGGCTGTCTGAGAGATCCCAGACTCACCCAGCTGGCACAATGCAGATGTTGTCCAGCAGGGGGAGTGGTTCTACCAGGCTAATGCAGCCCTGCCTATGACGACTAAACCTATGACTAAATAAATTGACCATGTCGTCAAACAAATCGGACCAATCATCTCACCTGTGGGCGTGGTCCTAATCGGACCAATCATCTCACCTGTGGGCGTGGTCCTAATCGGACCAATCATCTCACCTGTGGGTGTGGTCCTAATCGGACCAATCATCTCACCTGTGGGTGTGGTCCTAATCTGACCAATCATCTCACCTGTGGGCGTGGTCCTAATCGGACCAATCATCTCACCTGTGGGTGTGGTCGTCGCTAGAAGGGATCTCCCCCACGTT
>NC_139713.1:1601742-1609242 GCF_964188405.1 Protomyctophum parallelum | reverse complement strand
AAACAGCAACTGCATTTATTTACATGTGAAAAATGTGGTTTACAATATGTCGGAGAAACGGGTAAAACAATAGCTACAAGGCTGGGACAACACAGATACGATATTAAACAATGCAAAAAAGACAACCACAAGGTTGGTTCAACATTGGCTTCATGGCTCACGGCATTGAAGCCCTAAAAGGCGCTGGACTTCAACACAATCCCAACTGGACAGTTTTAGGACAAAGACGTTTTAATGGAAAACAGTGGATTAAGAACCTCAACACGGATTTTCCTGGAGGCTTAAAGGAGAATTCCATACTAAAAGGCTTTCTTACCTTTCTTTGTAGTCGTTACGTCCCCACCAAAGAGGTCCAGGTGTTGTTTTGTGCAAAAGCTCCTTATTGGCTATTTCCCCTACCATAAGCCCTCAATGAATTGCATTGAATTGGATGTATTCCATCGAAAGAAGTAGTAAAGTGGGCCGCTTGGGTTATTATTTACATTATGAAGAGAGGATATATACAAAAAATATATATAATTTTGAGCGATGGAAATAAGCGAAATAGCACAACACCCCATAGCCCCATTCAATTCGCATTCAATTCAATGCAATTAATTTAGGGCTTATGGTAGGGAAAATAGCCAACAAGGAGCTTTTGCACAAAATAACACCTGGACCTCTTTGATGGGGACGTAACAACTACAAAGAAAGGTAAGAAAGCCTTTTAGTATGGAATTCTCCTTTAAACATGGCCTAAAATCAGATCTTCAATACAACAAAATTTAAACTCAGGATTAAACTGGGCACTGCCCTCCCTGTGGGGGGTGTAGAACGACACCGGGCACTGCCCTCCCTGTGGGGGGTGTGGAACGACACCGGGCACTGCCCTCCCTGTGGGGGGTGTAGAACGACACCGGGCACTGCCCTCCCTGTGGGGGGTGTGGAACGACACCGGGCACTGCCCTCCCTGTGGGGGGTGTGGAACGACACTGGGCACTGCCCTCCCTGTGGGGGGTGTGGAACGACACCGGGCACTGCCCTCCCTGTGGGAGACCTAGTCGTTTGTAGTGACACACACATTGCATCACATCCTGTTTGGGCGGCCATCTTAGATGCTAAATAAATAGCGTCAATGCTAGCGAGCTAAAATGAAGCCAGCCTTGCTGTAGAAAGCGCCCAATGTTTCCATCTAGACCACCGGATAATCGGCAAAGACCTCCGAACATCGCGCGATTTATCCAAACCACGTAGAGCTCCGTAGATTAGGAGTTATTCAGTGTTTTAGTCTGCCTGTATAATGGGAGGTGGACGGGGGCCAAAAAAGCAAAAAAAAACAATATATGAAGAAATAGAAATCAGCGAACCGGTTTGATATCAATAATAAATCTTATCAGAGGGAACATCACACACACACACACACACACACACACACACACACACACACACACACACACACACACACACACACACACACACACACACACACACACACACACACACACACACACACACACACACACACACACACACACACACACACACACACACACACACAGCGCTAATTCATTTGATTCAATTTGTCTTCAAGGTCTTTGTGAGATTTCTCAATTAATCAGGTGTCTGCTGACTGAAGGGAACAATTAGGTTGTAAAGTCAAACACATGTCTTTTACCCCCCCCCCCGCCCCACACACACACACACACACACACACACACACACACACACACACACACACAGTAACTACAGTAAGTACATTTACTCGAGTACTGGCAGCATTTAAGTAGAACTTTGAGGAACTTCCAGTACACTACATCTCAGAGGCAACAGAAAGGTACAAACACAACATGTGACTCTAGACATTCTGACCTGAGATCAGATTCATACGAGGTTTCCGCCGGACAAACACTGGGTCTGATCAGCCCATTCTGACCTGAGATCAGATTCATACAAGGTTTCCACCGGACAAACACTGGGTCTGATCAGCCCATTCTGACCTGAGATCAGATTCATACGAGGTTTCCACTAGGACACACACTGGGTCTGATCAGCCCATTCTGACCTGAGATCAGATTCTAAAAATGTCAGTCGTTCTTCGATTTTTCAAAAATAGCTAAAGCATAACATGATGCTAACATCAGAATATACACACATGTGACTGTAGTTCAGGGGTCGGCAACCCAAGATGTTGAAAGAGCCATTTTCGACCAAAAATAAATTCAAAATCTATATATCTGTATATATATATCTATTAATCTATATATCTGTGTATATATATCTATAAATCTATATATCTGGAGCCGCAATTCTTTTTTACACATTATAACGCAGCTTGCCAAACTTTATTATCTCCCAGGTTGCAACGAAGTCAAACTAGCAGCAGTCAGTGGTGGAGTTTGAAGTCCACGAACTGTTAAATCCTAATGTTTTTTCCCCTGTAGAAGCCGTATAGTAGCGTAGCAGCTAGCAGCAGCCTCACACACCCACTGGTTTGTATGAGGTGGCATATGAATATGAATATGAATATTATTATTTGATGATTATCATCAAACCTCTGTATAAGGAGGGGCCCCTCATAAAACAAACATTAACCCTGTATCTAGGAGGGGCCCCTCATAAAACAAACATTAAACCTGTATCTAGGAGGGGCCCCTCATAAAACAAACATTAACCCTGTATCTAGGAGGGGCCCCTCATAAATAGACACTAAACAAACATTAACCCTGTATAAGGAGGGGCCCCTCATAAAACAAACATTAAACCTGTATCTAGGAGGGGCCCCTCATAAAACAAACATTAACCCTGTATCTAGGAGGGGCCCCTCATAAAACAAACATTAAACCTGTATCTAGGAGGGGCCCCTCATAAAACAAACATTAACCCTGTATCTAGGAGGGGCCCCTCATAAATAGACACTAAACAAACATTAACCCTGTATAAGGAGGGGCCCCTCATAAAACAAACATTAAACCTGTATAAGGAGGGGCCCCTCATAAAACAAACATTAAACCTGTATCTAGGAGGGGCCCCTCATAAAACAAACATTAAACCTGTATCTAGGAGGGGCCCCTCATAAAACAAACATTAAACCTGTATCTAGGAGGGGCCCCTCATAAAACAAACATTAAACCTGTATCTAGGAGGGGCCCCTCATAAAACAAACATTAAACCTGTATCTAGGAGGGGCCCCTCATAAAACAAACATTAAACCTGTATAAGGAGGGGCCCCTCATAAAACAAACATTAACCCTGTATCTAGGAGGGGCCCCTCATAAATAGACACTAAACAAACATTAACCCTGTATAAGGAGGGGCCCCTCATAAAACAAACATTAAACCTGTATAAGGAGGGGCCCCTCATAAAACAAACATTAAACCTGTATCTAGGAGGGGCCCCTCATAAAACAAACATTAAACCTGTATCTAGGAGGGGCCCCTCATAAAACAAACATTAAACCTGTATAAGGAGGGGCCCCTCATAAAACAAACATTAACCCTGTATCTAGGAGGGGCCCCTCATAAATAGACACTAAACAAACATTAACCCTGTATAAGGAGGGGCCCCTCATAAAACAAACATTAAACCTGTATAAGGAGGGGCCCCTCATAAAACAAACATTAAACCTGTATCTAGGAGGGGCCCCTCATAAAACAAACATTAAACCTGTATCTAGGAGGGGCCCCTCATAAAACAAACATTAAACCTGTATAAGGAGGGGCCCCTCATAAAACAAACATTAAACCTGTATAAGGAGGGGCCCCTCATAAAACAAACATTAACCCTGTATCTAGGAGGGGCCCCTCATAAAACAAACATTAAACCTGTATCTAGGAGGGGCCCCTCATAAAACAAACATTAACCCTGTATCTAGGAGGGGCCCCTCATAAAACAAACATTAACCCTGTATCTAGGAGGGGCCCCTCATAAATAGACACTAAACAAACATTAACCCTGTATAAGGAGGGGCCCCTCATAAAACAAACATTAAACCTGTATAAGGAGGGGCCCCTCATAAAACAAACATTAAACCTGTATCTAGGAGGGGCCCCTCATAAAACAAACATTAAACCTGTATCTAGGAGGGGCCCCTCATAAAACAAACATTAAACCTGTATAAGGAGGGGCCCCTCATAAAACAAACATTAAACCTTTATAAGGAGGGGCCCCTCATAAAACAAACAATAAACCTGTATATCTATAGGAGGGGCCCCTCATAAAACAAACATTAAACCTGTATATCTAGGAGGGGCCCCTCATAAAACAAACATTAAACCTGTATCTAGGAGGGGCCCCTCATAAAACAAACATTAACCCTGTATCTAGGAGGGGCCCCTCATAAAACAAACATTAACCCTGTATCTAGGAGGGGCCCCTCATAAATAGACACTAAACAAACATTAACCCTGTATAAGGAGGGGCCCCTCATAAAACAAACATTAAACCTGTATAAGGAGGGGCCCCTCATAAAACAAACATTAAACCTGTATCTAGGAGGGGCCCCTCATAAAACAAACATTAAACCTGTATCTAGGAGGGGCCCCTCATAAAACAAACATTAAACCTGTATAAGGAGGGGCCCCTCATAAAACAAACATTAAACCTTTATAAGGAGGGGCCCCTCATAAAACAAACAATAAACCTGTATATCTATAGGAGGGGCCCCTCATAAAACAAACATTAAACCTGTATATCTAGGAGGGGCCCCTCATAAAACAAACATTAAACCTGTATCTAGGAGGGGCCCCTCATAAAACAAACATTAAACCTGTATCTAGGAGGGGCCCCTCATAAAACAAACATTAAACCTGTATCTAGGAGGGGCCCCTCATAAAACAAACATTAAACCTGTATCTAGGAGGGGCCCCTCATAAAACAAACATTAACCCTGTATCTAGGAGGGGCCCCTCATAAAACAAACATTAAACCTGTATCTAGGAGGGGCCCCTCATAAAACAAACATTAACCCTGTATCTAGGAGGGGCCCCTCATAAAACAAACATTAAACCTGTATAAGGAGGGGCCCCTCATAAAACAAACATTAAACCTGTATAAGGAGGGGCCCCTCATAAAACACATGGGGGCACCTGATGGAGGGGAAATGAACTGGTCTCTATACTGCCTCCCCCTGGCCAGCCGGGGCGCCTGATGGAGGGGAAAGGAACTGGTCTCTATACTGCCTCCCCCTGGCCAGCCGGGGCGCCTGATGGAGGGGAAAGGAACTGGTCTCTATACTGCCTCCCCCTGGCCAGCCGGGGCGCCTGATGGAGGGGAAAGGAACTGGTCTCTATACTGCCTCCCCCTGGCCAGCCGGGGCGCCTGATGGAGGGGAAAGGAACTGGTCTCTATACTGCCTCCCCCTGGCCAGCCGGGGCGCCTGATGGAGGGGAAAGGAACTGGTTGGAATAACGTGTTCCTTCCACGTGCTACGTCCAACCAGGGAAACTCCCCCCTGTCAGGTGTAAAGGAGCAACTTGGACACTAAGGCATGAAGGAAGCATGAGTTCAAGTCCGTTGCTCTCACCTTGTCCCCCATATATGGGGACTAGGTTGGTCTCCCTTGTCCCTCATATATGGGGGACTAGGTTGGTCTCCCCTTGTCCCCCATATATGGGGACTAGGTTGGTCTCCCCTTGTCCCCCATATATGGGGACTAGGTTGCTCTCCCCTTGATGATTGATGATTGACACAGGGGTGAAAAATGGGTTACAAAATCGTGGGATAAAGAAATATATTAAAAAAAATAAAAGTCGGTTCGGCTCTGTAGAGTCTACAATGTGACGTCATTTGAGGTTCGGGGGGGGGGGGGGGGGGGGGGGACAGTTTTCTGAAAAACCTGCTCATGTTTCTAGTGCCAGAATTATAATGTAATCTGCCACTCGGTGGCGCACTATGAGCTTGTAGATCTGCTGTTTTTCAATAGCTAAAGTATAATATCATGCTATAAACACCAAAGGGGTTTCCTGCCCCAAAATGGTTTAATCAGACCAGTGTGTGTCCAGTGGGAAACGTCGTATGAATCTGATCTCAGGTCAGAATGGGTTAATCAGACCAGTGTGTGTCCAGTGGAAACCTCGTATGAATCTGATCTCAGGTCAGAATGGGTTAAGATGTGTTGTACTTGTAATGTACTGAAATATACATATTATACACTAATATACTGTAATATACATATTATCCAGTAATGCTGCATTAGTGTATAATATGTATATTACAGTATATTAGTGACTAATGCACTGCGAGGTGGTGTCAGCCACACTTTAATACGTATTTCCTACAGCAGTGATTCATTGTCGTCTGGTGAGTGAAACGCAACAATTAGTCTGTAAAGTCAGACACATGTATATCTGGTCCGCGCACGCACACACACACACACACACGCACACACGCACACGCACGCACACACACGCACACACACACACGCACGCACGCACACACACGCACGCACACACACACACACACACACACACACACACACACACACACACACACAGGTTTACAGGCTAATGGAAGCTGTCCCTGAAAAGTTACCCGCAAAACACAAAATGGATTTTCAATACGGTCCCATACGTCTCTGCACGCACACACACACACACACACACACACACGAACACAAACACACACACCTACGCGCACACACACACACACACACACACACACACACACACGAACACAAACACACACACCTACGCGCACACACACACACACACACACACACACACACACGAACACAAACATACACACCTACGCGCACACACACACACGAACACAAACACACACACCTACGCACACACACACACACAACACCCTTCCTCTTAAATTGGCCTTCAGACGCCGCGGCTCATGTACGTGTCGGCGGTACGGAGGTGTGTCGCACCGCGTCACACGCCTCCATCAGGCTGCACGCAAACGGCCCGCCCGTCACCACCGCACACACACACACACACACACACACACACACACACACACACACACACACACACACACACACACACACACACACACACACACACACACACACACACACACACACACACACACACACACACACACACACACAACGGGCCGTCCGTCATGCCTGCCTCTCTCCCGGCTCGCTCTCGCTCTCGCTCTCTCTCTCTCTCTCTCGCCCGTCTCAACCACCTTTCTGTTTTGAATATGTCAGCGGGATTTTCAGGTCATTTGCCAGAGAGGATGATGGGAAGGGGGGGGGGGGGGGGAGGGGGGGCGCCGTATAGCGTCTGAAGGTGACTGGCGTCTTCGTGCCATCAATCACCCCCCCCCCCTCCGGCTTCCTTTAACCCTTTCAGGACGGGAAAACCCCTTTTGGTGTTTTAAACGTTATGTTATGATAATTTAGCTATTGGAAAATTAGCAGATCTAAAAGCTCGTAGTGCGCTACGAGCTTGTAGGTCTGCTATTTATTTATTTTATCGTTAAAATGTGCCTCAAATCTTTCCGAAAATTGTCATGATTTTAGAAAACATTATTTTTTTAAATGTCAGGCCTGAATGGGTTAACAC
>NC_139713.1:1589242-1596742 GCF_964188405.1 Protomyctophum parallelum | reverse complement strand
CAGCTGTCAGTCTATATACAGACCAAAGGACAGCTGTCAGTCTATCTACAGACCAAAGGACAGCTGTCAGTCTATCTACAGACCAAAGGGACAGCTGTCAGTCTATCTACAGACCAAAGGACAGCTGTCAGTCTATCTACAGACCAAAGGGACAGCTGTCAGTCTATCTACAGACCAAAGGACAGCTGTCAGTCTATCTACAGACCAAAGGACAGCTGTCAGTCTGTCTACAGACCAAAGGGACAGCTGTCAGTCTATCTACAGACCAAAGGGACAGCTGCCAGTCTATCTACAGACCAAAGGGACAGCTGTCAGTCTATCTACAGACCAAAGGGACAGCTGTCAGTCTATCTACAGACAGAGGACAGCTGTCAGTCTATCTACAGACAGAGGACAGCTGTCAGTCTATCTACAGACAGAGGACAGCTGTCAGTCTATCTACAGACCAAAGGGACGGCCGTGGGAAAGAGATTTGCACCATCTTATGCCAACATTCACATGAGCATATGGGAGCAGACTAAAACCAACACATTACTATAGGTTCCTGGATGATGCATTTGGGATATGGGAACATAGCAAAGAAGAATTCCAGGAATTCATTGATGTGTTAAATAGCCATCATAGATCCATAACGATAAAATATGTGACACACACGGAAAGGATTGACTTTCTTAATGCCACCATCTTCAAGGGCCCAAACTTTAACACAAACGGGAAACTAGATTTAAAAGTATTCTTTAAAGAAACAGACACGCACGCCTTACTACACAAAACGTCATTCCACCCGGCACACTCCTACACAGGGATAGTCAAATCACAACTACTAAGATTCCATAGGATTTGCACGCAAGGAAGCAATTTCAAAATATCTTGTAAAACTCTATTTAATGCTCTCAGACTAAGAGGATACATTAGGACATTCCTCCGGAAAACCTCACAATACCTTCTTAGACGTAAGAGTGCGGGATCCAGGCCCTAAATTGGCCCTGATAACCAGTTATTCCACACAGAGCAGACTAGCCAACAACAGAATAAAAAGGAATTTTGAGAACCGAACGGATGATCTTTTAAAAGAATATAAAATTATATCGGCCTACAGAAAATAACCAAAATCTTAAAGACTATCTAGTACACAGAAAGCTAAAAGAAATCAACACACCAGCACGCGAGGGACCAGAATACAAATGGTCAACAATAGAACTAAAAAACACGTGTTGGAGATTAAACAACAGGTAACCGCCAGAACCAGCAACTGCATTTATTTAATCACATGTGAAAAATGTGGTTTACAAAATGTCGGAGAAACGGGTAAAACAATAGCTACAAGGCTGGGACAACACAGATACGATATTAAACAATTTCAACAACATTTCATGGCTCACGGCAGTGAAGCTCTAAAAGGCGCTGGACTTCAACACAATCCCAACTGGACAGTTTTAGGACAAAGACGTTTTAATGAAAAACAGTGGATTAAGAACCTCAACACGGATTTTCCTGGAGGCTTAAACATGGCCTAAAATCAGACCTTGAATAAGGGAGGGATGTTATTGAATGCTCGGTTAGACCGACCGACCGACATTTGCTTTCCATGGAGCGAGAATTCTTTATTTATTCTAAATAAAAAATGACGATTCTAAATCATTCCAACGAGATAGACCTACAGAACCTAGTCTAAATGTTGTGTCAGTCAAAAGAACACTTCTGCCCGTCGTCTGCCAACTGTTTCTGCAAGCGACCTGGAACTGAATTAAATTCTGCCTGCACACACGCACCTCTTTCTTCTTTCCCCTCTCTTATGAATACATTCTTCTTCTAAATGTTACAACTAATTGTACTATGTGTATACAAAATGTAGGCTACTCCCAACATGTAACAATGTCTTTCAATGACTTTATTTCTCCCCAAACGGAAAAAAAATATTGTGACTGACTATTCTGTAATATAAATTTCGCAGATCTTTTTTATTTCTTCAATATAACCCGCAGCGGTTTGCCCGAAACGTTGGGATTAATAATAACGTTTATAGGATCGTGAGGAGCTGCAATTCAAAACTGTAACTGTAAAATCTGAATAATCAACGTGTCGTACACTAATGGAAGACATGTCATTATGAGTCTCTCCCATGCCGTGCGCATGCACGCGCAAATGCATAGACACACGCACGCATACACACACGCACGCACGAATACAAACAAACACACACACACACACACGAACACACACACACGCACACGCACACACACACACGCGCACGAATACAAACAAACACACACACACACGAACACACACACACGCACACACACACACACACACACACACCAACCTGCTCGGCCGTGGTAGAGAGGTCGGACAGGGACAGTCCTTCCAGGTCGGAGCGGAGGCTCGGAGGGCAGAGGTCAGAGGTCGCGGAGGTCACGGAGGGCGGGGCGCTGACTGTGGGAGGGGGAGGAGTCAAGGGTTCTAGATCACATTACACACATAAAGACCCCCAGGAAAGTGTTCTAGATCACATTACACACATAAAGACCCCCAGGAAAGTGTTCTAGATCACATTACACACATAGACCCCCAGGAAAGTGTTCTAGATCACATTACACACATAAAGACCCCCAGGAAAGTGTTCTAGATCACATTACACACATAAAGACCCCCAGGAAAGTGTTCTAGATCACATTACACACATAAAGACCCCCAGGAAAGTGTTCTAGATCACATTACACACATAAAGACCCCCAGGAAAGTGTTCTAGATCACATTACACACATAAAGACCCCCAGGAAAGTGTTCTAGATCACATTACACAGATAGAGACCCCCATGAAAGTGTTCTAGATCACATTACACAGATAGAGACCCCCAGGAAAGTGTTCTAGATCACATTACACACATAAAGACCCCCAGGAAAGTGTTCTAGATCACATTACACACATAAAGACCCCCACGAAAGTGTTCTAGATCACATTACACAGATAGAGACCCCCAGGAAAGTGTTCTAGATCACATTACACACATAAAGACCCCCAGGAAAGTGTTCTAGATCACATTACACACATAAAGACCCCCAGGAAAGTGTTCTAGATCACATTACACACATAAAGACCCCCAGGAAAGTGTTCTAGATCACATTACACAGATAGAGACCCCCAGGAAAGTGTTCTAGATCACATTACACACATAAAGACCCCCAGGAAAGTGTTCTAGATCACATTACACACATAAAGACCCCCAGGAAAGTGTTCTAGATCACATTACACACATAAAGACCCCCAGGAACGTGTTCTAGATCACATTACACACATAAAGACCTCCAGGAAAGTGTTCTAGATCACATTACACACATAAAGACCCCCAGGAAAGTGTTCTAGATCACATTACACAGATGAAGACCCCCAGGAAAGTGTTCTAGATCACATTACACACATAAAGACCCCCAGGAAAGTGTTCTAGATCACATTACACACATAAAGACCCCCAGGAAAGTGTTCTAGATCACATTACACACATAAAGACCTCCAGGAAAGTGTTCTAGATCACATTACACACATAAAGACCCCCAGGAAAGTGTTCTAGATCACGTGTTCTAGATCACATTACACACATAAAGACCCCCAGGAAAGTGTTCTAGATCACATTACACACATAAAGACCCCCAGGAAAGTGTTCTAGATCACATTACACACATACAGACCCCCAGGAACATGTTCTAGATCACATTACACACATAAAGACCTCCAGGAAAGTGTTCTAGATCACATTACACACATAAAGACCCCCAGGAACGTGTTCTAGATCACATTACACAGATAAAGACCTCCAGGAAAGTGTTCTAGATCACATTACACACATAAAGACCCCCAGGAAAGTGTTCTAGATCACATTACACAGATAGAGACCCCCAGGAAAGTGTTCTAGATCACATTACACACATACAGACCCCCAGGAACGTGTTCTAGATCACATTACACACATAAAGACCTCCAGGAACGTGTTCTAGATCACATTACACACATACAGACCCCCAGGAAAGTGTTCTAGATCACATTACACACATAGAGACCCCCAGGAAAGTGTTCTAGATCACATTACACACATAAAGACCTCCAGGAACGTGTTCTAGATCACATTACACACATAAAGACCTCCAGGAAAGTGTTCTAGATCACATTACACACATAAAGACCTCCAGGAAAGTGTTCTAGATCACATTACACACATAAAGACCCCCAGGAAAGTGTTCTAAACCTTCTAAACGTCATTAACATATTTGTTTTTTGCAAAAAGGTTGAAGTGTCCCTGATCTCTCTCTCTCACATGCACACACACACACACACACACACACACACACACACACACACACACACACACACACACACACACACACACACACACACACACACACACACACACACACACACACACACACACACACACACACACACACACACAGTGAAGCAGTTGTATACTCACAATCAACCAGATCCAGTAAAGACACTTCCTGTTTAGATGATGATGTCACTTCTACCTGAAAACAAACAATATGATTATTTTGGGTTTTCCCCAATTAACACCGTGAGCGCCACAAAATGTCACAAAATGTCACAAAATGCCACAAAATGTCACAAAATGTCACAAAATGTCACAAGATGCCACAAAATGCCACAAAATGTCACAAAATGCCACAAAATGTCACAAAATGTCACAAAATGTCACAAAAAAGAAAATGTCACAAAATGTCACAAAATGTCAAGTTTTTGTCGCAAATTACCGCTGTCCAGCCTTCTATTGAAGAGCCAGCAGCTGATTGGATGAACGCTGTCCAGCCTTCTATTGAAGAGCCAGCAGCTGATTGGATGAACCGGACGTAACGATCGATCATTTCCGGGACACATAATAATAATAAAACTTTATTTGTAGCACCTTTCATGACATGAAATGCAGCTTTACAGCGCAATGGAGAAAAAATAAAATAAAAGCAAGGCATAAACATTAAAAAAAAAACAAGCAGTAATGCAATACAGTGAGGACATGAATAACAAAAAATAAAAGATCAATTAAAAGCAAGGGTGTAGAAGTGGGTCTTGAGCTGTGCTTTAAAAATGTCTACAGAGGCTGCCTGACGAAGGTACAGTGGGAGCTTGTTAAACTACAGAGGCTGCCTGATGAAGGTACAGTGGGAGTTTGTTCCATGCCGTCGGCCCCTAGAAGCAAAAAGCTGCTTCCCCGTATTTTTTAGTTGCCATTTTGTTTTTAGGCTGAAAGGCATTTACATTCCAACGGGTGATTGAGGGTCACGCTCTACCACGGCCAATCAGCTGTCCACTAATAGTTCTCAGGCCTGGTTTTCGTCCCTGGCGTCTGGATTTTGTCCTGCAGGCAGAAATGGGTTTGGACAGGCGGACGGACGGACGCCTGTCTTCGCCTTATTTTAGACATTATTTACTGTAGACATCACGTCCTTACTGTAGACATCACGTCCTTACTGTAGACATCACGTCCTTATTGTAGACATCAGGTCCTTACTGTAGACATTACGTCCTTATTGTAGGTGTGAAAAGATAGAAGATATGGAGAGCAGCGAGGTGGGGTAGCGTGCGTTAACATCGCCCATCCGTAGAGCCTCGGGCAGGCCCAGGGAGCGTGCGTTAACATCGCCCATCCGTAGAGCCTCGGGCAGGCCCAGATATCACACCCGGTGTAATGAGAATCTCACAGAGCAGAAAGGCATGAGGCGAGAGAGACAGGATCTGTCCTCGCCACACACCGAGACACGGACAGCTCCGAGACGAAGAGATGAAAGGGGGAGGGGGGGGGGGGGGTCCGTTCGTTGGCGCACTCCGGAAAACAATGACCGCGACACACAACGCGACGCGGCGCTGCAAAGGGGGGGGGGGGGGGGGGGGTGATAGCGTGAGAGCTGGGAGGAAAGAAGCTGTTAGGAAGGGGAAAAAAGAGCAAACTAAATGGTTTTCCCTTTGAGGTGTAAAATGTGATTTCTCCACTGGACCGGGGAAGCCTGTCGCCTGTCGCAGGGTTAACCCCTTCAGGCCTGAGGGATCGCCTTATTAGCTGTTAAAACACCTTTTAAACCATTATTTTAAACTTTAGCCGTTGAAAAACAAATATATATAGCAGATCTACAAGCTCAGTTTGTAGATGTGCATTTTTTTTTTTATATTGTGAAAATTCGTAACAAATCTTTGAATGTATGTATATAGGTCCCTGGAACAACATATTATCAGATGGGGGTCCCTGGAACAACATATTATCAGATGGGGGTCAACACCTGCTCTCAGGTGTTGTATAGATGTTATATTGTTGTATAGATAGTGTTACTTGTATAGTAATCATTGCTATAGAGTGTGTTCAGTAACAGTGTTAAATAGCTCTATATTGTGACAGTAATCATTGCTATAGAGTATGTTCAGTAACAGTGTTAAATAGCTCTATATTGTGACAGTAATCATTGCTATAGAGTGTGTTCAGTAACAGTGTTAAATAGCTCTATATTGTGACAGTAATCATTGCTATAGAGTGTGTTCAGTAACAGTGTTAAATAGCTCTATATTGTGACAGTAATCATTGCTATAGAGTGTGTTCAGTAACAGTGTTAAATAGCTCTATATTGTGACAGTAATCATTGCTATAGAGTGTGTTCAGTAACAGTGTTAAATAGCTCTTTATTGTGACAGTAATCATTGCTATAGAGTGTGTTCAGTAACAGTGTTAAATAGCTCTATATTGTGACAGTAATCATTGCTATAGAGTGTGTTCAGTAACAGTGTTAAATAGCTCTATATTGTGACAGTAATCATTGCTATAGAGTGTGTTCAGTAACAGTGTTAAATAGCTCTATATTGTGACAGTAATCATTGCTATAGTGTGTTCAGTAACAGTGTTAAATAGCTCTATATTGTGACAGTAATCATTGCTATAGAGTGTGTTCAGTAACAGTGTTAAATAGCTCTATATTGTGACAGTAATCATTGCTATAGAGTGTGATCAGTAACAGTGTTAAATAGCTCTATATTGTGACAGTAATCATTGCTATAGAGTGTGTTCAGTAACAGTGTTAAATAGCTCTATATTGTGACAGTAATCATTGCTATAGTGTGTTCAGTAACAGTGTTAAATAGCTCTATATTGTGACAGTAATCATTGCTATAGAGTGTATTCAGTAACAGTGTTAAATAGCTCTATGTTGTGACAGTAATCATAGCTATAGACTAGTGTGTGTTCAGTAGCACACACTCTGTGGGACCTATGTGGAACCCCCTGAAGGACCTCTGGGGTTCCCCGCACCTCAAGGAACCCTGGGGGGTCCCCGCACCTCCTCAAGGACCCCGGGGGGTCCCCGCACCTCCTCAAGGACCCCGGGGGGTCCCCGGACCTCCTCAAGGACCCCTGGGTGTCCCCGGACCTCCTCAAGGACCCCTGGGGGGTCCCCGCACCTCACCACCACCGTACCTTGGCCGTGGGCGTTTTCGTCTTCTTCTTCTTCTGT
>NC_139713.1:1569242-1584242 GCF_964188405.1 Protomyctophum parallelum | reverse complement strand
CGCCATACACACACCTTCGTCATACGACATAGACGCCGTACACACACCTTCGTCATACGACATAGACGCCATACACACACCTTCGTCATACGACATAGACGCCATACACACACCTTCGTCATACGACATAGACGCCATACACACACCTTCGTCATACGACATAGACGCCATACACACACCTTCGTCATACGACATAGACGCCGTACACACACCTTCGTCATACGACATAGACGCCGTACACACACCTTCGTCATACGACATAGACGCCGTACACACACCTTCGTCATACGACATAGACGCCGTACACACACCTTCGTCATACGACATAGACGCCATACACACACCTTCGTCATACGACATAGACGCCATACACACACCTTCGTCATACGACATAGACGCCGTACACACACCTTCGTCATACGACATAGACGCCATACACACACCTTCGTCATACGACATAGACGCCGTACACACACCTTCGTCATACGACATAGACGCCGTACACACACCTTCGTCATACGACATAGACGCCGTACACACACCTTCGTCATACGACATAGACGCCATACACACACCTTCGTCATACGACATAGACGCCGTACACACACCTTCGTCATACGACATAGACGCCATACACACACCTTCGTCATACGACATAGACGCCGTACACACACCTTCGTCATACGACATAGACGCCATACACACACCTTCGTCATACGACATAGACGCCGTACACACACCTTCGTCATACGACATAGACGCCATACACACACCTTCGTCATACGACATAGACGCCATACACACACCTTCGTCATACGACATAGACGCCGTACACACACCTTCGTCATACGACATAGACGCCATACACACACCTTCGTCATACGACATAGACGCCATACACACACCTTCGTCATACGACATAGACGCCATACACACACCTTCGTCATACGACATAGACGCCATACACACACCTTCGTCATACGACATAGACGCCATACACACACCTTCGTCATACGACATAGACGCCATACACACACCTTCGTCATACGACATAGACGCCGTACACACACCTTCGTCATACGACGTAGACGCCATACACACACCTTCGTCATACGACATAGACGCCATACACACACCTTCGTCATACGACATAGACGCCATACACACACCTTCGTCATACGGTATAGACGCCATACACACACCTTCGTCATACGAGGTAGACGCCATACACACACCTTCGCTGCTGCTGCTGTCTTCCTCACTGCTGCTGCCGCCGCTGCCAGACTCCGCCTCTTCCTGCCCCTCAGAGTCAGAGTAGAACTTGTCAGAGGATTTGGAGGGTTTGGATTTCCCCACGGACGGAGCGCACTCCTTCACCTGAACGCACCACGGAGAGAATACACACAGTGTGAACACACACTGCTTCACCTGAACGCACCACGGAGAGAATACACACAGTGTGAACACACACTGCTTCACCTGAACGCACCACGGAGAGAATACACACAGTGTGAACACACACTGCTTCACTTGAACGCACCACAGAGAGAATACACACAGTATGAACACACACACACTCCTTCACCTGAACGCACCACAGAGAGAATACACACAGTATGAACACACACTCCTCCACATGAACGCACCACAGAGAGAATACACACAATATGAACACACACACACTCCTTCACCTGAACGCACCACAGAGAGAATACACACAATATGAACACACACTGCTTCACCTGAACGCACCACGGAGAGAATACACACAGTGTGAACACACACTGCTTCACCTGAACGCACCACGGAGATAATAACACTGTTGGAGCAGCCATAAACTACACAGGTTTATCTCTACTGTTGGAGCAGCCATAAACTACACAGGTTCATCTCTACTGTTGGAGCAGCCATAAACTACACAGGTTCATCTCTACTGTTGGAGCAGCCATAAACTACACAGGTTCATCTCTACTGTTGGAGCAGCCATAAACTACACAGGTTCATCTCTACTGTTGGAGCAGCCATAAACTACACAGGTTCATCTCTACTGTTGGAGCAGCCATAAACTACACAGGTTCATCTCTACTACTGTTGGAGCAGCCATAAACTACACAGGTTCATCTCTACTACTGTTGGAGCAGCCATAAACTACACAGGTTCATCTCTACTACTGTTGGAGCAGCCATAAACTACACAGGTTCATCTCTACTACTGTTGGAGCAGCCATAAACTACACAGGTTCATCTCTACTGTTGGAGCAGCCATAAACTACACAGGTTCATCTCTACTGTTGGAGCAGCCATAAACTACACAGGTTCATCTCTACTGTTGGAGCAGCCATAAACTACACAGGTTCATCTCTACTGTTGGAACAGCCATAAACTACACAGGTTCATCTCTACTGTTGGAGCAGCCATAAACTACACAGGTTCACCTCTACTGTTGGAGCGCGGTGGCGCGCTATGAGCTTGTAGATCTGCTATTTTTCAATAGCTAAAGCATAACATGATGCTGACACCAAAACGGGTGCCCGGTCAGAATGGGTTAAAGTCCTACCGGCTCCAAGACCTCCACGTTCCTCACGGACTGGTCCGGGGCGACCTCCGGCCAGTCGGACAGCTCCAGGTATCCGGACGCCTTGACGTTCAGCGTGTGGGACAGAGTACCCAGCTGGTAGCGCTCTCTATCTGGAAGACAAAAGGTCAGAGTGTGGGACAGAGTCTCTATCTGGAAGACAAAAGGTCAGAGTGTGGGACAGAGTCTCTGTCTGGAAGACAAAAGGTCAGAGTGTAGGACAGAGTCACTGTCTGGAAGACAAAGGGTCAGAGTGTGGGACAGAGTCTCTGTCTGGAAGACAAAAGGTCAGAGTGTGGGGACAGAGTCTCTGTCTGGAAGACAAAAGGTCAGAGTGTGGGGACAGAGTCTCTGTCTGGAAGACAAAAGGTCAGAGTGTGGGACAGAGTCTCTATCTGGAAGACAAAAGGTCAGAGTGTGGGACAGTCTCTATCTGGAAGACAAAAGGTCAGAGTGTGGGACAGAGTCTCTATCTGGAAGACAAAAGGTCAGAGTGTGGGACAGAGTCTCTGTCTGGAAGACAAAAGGTCAGAGTGTGGGGACAGAGTCTCTGTCTGGAAGACAAAAGGTCAGAGTGTGGGACAGAGTCTCTGTCTGGAAGACAAAAGGTCAGAGTGTGGGACAGAGTCTCTGTCTGGAAGACAAAAGGTCAGAGTGTGGGACAGAGTCTCTGTCTGGAAGACAAAAGGTCAGAGTGTGGGACAGAGTCTCTGTCTGGAAGACAAAAGGTCAGAGTGTGGGGACAGAGTCTCTGTCTGGAAGACAAAAGGTCAGAGTGTGGGACAGAGTCTCTGTCTGGAAGACAAAAGGTCAGAGTGTGGGACAGAGTCTCTGTCTGGAAGACAAAAGGTCAGAGTGTGGGACAGAGTCTCTATCTGGAAGACAAAAGGTCAGAGTGTGGGACAGAGTCTCTATCTGGAAGACAAAAGGTCAGAGTGTGGGGACAGAGTCTCTGTCTGGAAGACAAAAGGTCCAAATGCAACCTTTAACATTTGCATGGCTGCAGTGAGGCGTGGCTGCAGTGAGGCCACCTTAGGGGGCTGGATTGGGGGTTCTTAGGGGGCTGGTTTGGGGGTTCTTAGGGGGCTGGTTTGGGGGTTCTTAGGGGGCTGGTTTGGGGGTTCTTAGGGGGCTGGTTTGGGGGTTCTTAGGGGGCTGGTTTGGGGGTTCTTAGGGGTATGGTTTGGGGGTTCTTAGGGGTCTGGTTTGGGGGTTCTTAGGGGGCTGGTTTGGGGGTTCTTAGGGGGCTGGTTTGGGGGTTCTTAGGGGGCCGGTTTGGGTTCTTAGGGGGCTGGTTTGGGGGTTCTTAGGGGTCTGGTTTGGGGGTTCTTAGGGGGCTGGTTTGGGGGTTCTTAGGGGGCTGGTTTGGGGGTTCTTAGGGGGCTGGTTTGGGGGTTCTTAGGGGGCTGGTTTGGGGGTTCTTAGGGGGCTGGTTTGGGGGTTCTTAGGGGTCTGGTTTGGGGGTTCTTAGGGTGTCCTTACCTTTGAAGGCAGACTGCAGGACGGGGGCCGGTTTGGGCGCCAGGAGGATGCGCCGGGCGTACTTGCTGAGAGCGCCGCTCTGCTCGTTGGGGACGATGAGCTGACGGATGAAGCGCGTGCGGTCTCTGATGTCATAGTTCTGGTCGTACTTCCCCAGGTTGAGGATGTACTGAGTCAGCAGCTTGGTCTGTCAGGGGTTAATATCATTATTATCATCATCATCATCATCATCATCATTATCATTATCATTATCATTATCATTATCATCATCATCATCATCATCATCATTATTATTATTATTATTATTATTATTGATATTGTTATTATTATTATTATTGACGTCCTGATCAGATCCCGATACCTCAATCTCTAGGCGTTAGCCGATACCCAATACAGATACCAGAGAATAATATTTATAATAAAAAAGAGGAAATTACTTATTTTACAATTTACAATGTAGGCATTTATCAGACGCTCTTAATCCAGAGCGACTTACAATAATCAGGAACAAAAGCATGGGAATACATCACAAAAGCATTTATCATGAAACATGCGTAAGCTAAGAAAGTAACAGTGGAATATCTATATTATGAGACTATACATGTAAGCTATATATATATATACTACTATGCTATGCTATACATATGTACTATGGCGTGCTATGACTATATACAATGCAATTATCGTGCTGTCTACATAACATGCTATAAGTCTGTATCAGATGCTATCTAAGTCTACAGAAATGCTATCTAAGGGGGTATAGGGTAAGTGGTATGGGCCATGATGGAGTCTGAAAAGGTGGGTTTTCAGACTGTATCAAATGCTATCTAAGGGGGTGGGGTAAGTGCTATGGGCCATGATGGAGTCTGAAAAGGTGGGTTTTCAGACTACGGCGGAAGATTGGGAGTGATGCTGCAGTTCTGACTGCAATGGGAAGTGCATTCCACAGTTTATCTCGTGTTATTTATAGCAGACTCCTCACTCAAACGTACACTTGCAGTTTGGGGCAACTCCAAAGCAACCCCTTACCCCTGTGTGGGATCACTGGTTAGACTGGCATAGTGTCGACCCCTTACCCCTGTGTGGGATCACTGGTTAGACTGGCATAGTGTCGACCCCCTTACCCCTGTGTAGGATCACTGGTTAGACTGGCATAGTGTCGACCCCCTTACCCCTGTGTGGGATCGCTGGTTAGACTGGCATAGTGTCAACCCCTTACCCCTGTGTGGGATCGCTGGTTAGACTGGCATAGTGTCGACCCCTTA
Organism: Protomyctophum parallelum; assembly: GCF_964188405.1. Classification (NCBI taxonomy): domain Eukaryota; kingdom Metazoa; phylum Chordata; class Actinopteri; order Myctophiformes; family Myctophidae; genus Protomyctophum; species Protomyctophum parallelum. Next base: position 1,578,921 of record NC_139713.1, on the reverse strand, counting down.
CCCCTGTGTGGGATCACTGGTTAGACTGGCATAGTGTCGACCCCTTACCCCTGTGTGGGATCGCTGGTTAGACTGGCATAGTGTCGACCCCTTACCCCTGTGTGGGATCACTGGTTAGACTGGCATAGTGTCGACCCCTTACCCCTGTGTGGGATCGCTGGTTAGACTGGCATAGTGTCGACCCCTTACCCCTGAGTGGGATCGCTGGTTAGACAGATCTACAAGCTCATTGCGCGGCACCGAGTGGTGCACTACGAGCTTGTAGGTCTTCTATTTTTGGAGGAAAAAAAAAGTTCTTTCAGATATATAATATTTCGCCGTCAGGCCTGAATGGGTTGACTCTACCTGTCTGGAGTTGGTCAGGTAGAGTTTGGCGGCCAGGTTGACGGTCTGCAGCTTGACGATGTCCTCCTCGGCCGTGAAGCTCTTGGCCATCTTCCGCAGCACGTCGGGGGCGATCTTGGGGACGCGCTCGCAGTACTCGCCGATCAGCCACAGGATGCTGGCCCGCGCCATGGGAACCTGTTCCATTAGAGAGAGATACACAAGAGATCAGACACACCGTGCACGGTGGCACAGTTGTTAGTGCTGTCGCCTCACAGCTAGAAGGTCCTGGGTTCGATTCCCCGCTCGGGGCGCTGTGGGTGCTGGCGGCGTGTTCCCTCCTCCGCGTCATCAGTGCCCATACCCGAGGCGGGGTTGGCGAAAGGGCCTTTCTGTGTGGAGTTTGCATGTTCTCCCCGTGTCCCCTAGGGAAGGTACCCTCACATGTTCTCCCCGTGTCCCCTAGGGTAGGTACCCTCACATGTTCTCCCCGTGTCCCCTAGGGTAGGTACCCTCACATGTTCTCCCCGTGTCCCCTAGGGTAGGTACCCTCACATGTTCTCCCCGTGTCCCCTAGGGTAGGTACCCTCACAAAAACATGCAGTAATCCTGGTCTCTATACTGCCTCCCCCTGGCCAGCCGGGGCGCCTGATGGAGGGGAAAGGAACTGGTTGGAATAACGTGTTCCTTCCACGCGCTACGTCCAACCAGGGAAACTCCCCCCTGTCAGGTGTAAAGGAGCAACTTGGACACTCAGGCATGAAGGAAGCATGAGTTCAAGTCTGTTGCTCTCCCCTTGTCCCCCATATATGGGGACTAGGTTGGTCTCCCCTTGTCCCCCATATATGGGGACTAGGTTGGTCTCCCCTTGTCCCCCATATATGGGGACTAGGTTGGTGGAGGGTGTGTATAGAGCCCAGGATCACATTAGATGATTGACACAGGGGTGAAAAATGGGTTACAAAATTGTGGGATAAAAAATATATGTAAAAAAAAAAGAGATCAGACGCAAAGATACAGTCTACCATTCATTGTCAATGGAACCACAGCAACATAAAGATACAAAGATGCAGTCTACCATTCATTTTCAATGGAAGCACAGCAACATGAAGATACAAAGATGCAGTCTACCATTCATTGTCAATGGAAGCACAGCAACATAAAGATACAAAGATGCAGTCTACCATTCATTTTCAATAGAAGCACAGCGACATGAAGATGCAAAGATACAGTCTACCATTCACTGTCAATGGAAGCCAGCGACATGAAGATACAGAGACTCAGTGATGCCTGTAGCTGTAGCATGTAGCTGTAGCATGTAGCATGTGGTAGCATGTAGCATGTAGCTGTAGCATGTAGCATTTGGTAGCATGTAGCATGTAGCTGCTCCAAACCAACTCACAACGCGTCTCTGCATCGTTTCCTGCGTGAACACATCATGTGACAGACGAAAACAACGCGGTTTGAAGCTAACCCATTTTGGGGCGGGAACTCCTTTTGGCGTTTTACACATTTACGTTATAATGTAGCTATTGAAAAATAGCAGATGCTATTTATTTTTTTTAATTCGTTAAAATGTGCCGCAAATCATTGAATATATATTTCAGAGTGAACGTTTTTAACACAAATATTTGCTTCTGGGGGGGGGGGGTCCCTGGAACTACATATTTTGAGATGGGGGTCCGTGGCCCAATAGAGATAATTCTGGGGGTCCTTGACATGAAAAAAACAATAGAAACATGGGTTTTTCAGAGAACTATTAGGATGTAGAAGCCTGTGTGAAGCCTTTTCTCTTCATCGACCTCAGGCCAAAATTAGCCGAAATAATTACTATTCATACAATAACATCTACAAGCTCAACATGTGATGTCACCGTTATACATGACGAGGTAGCATGTTTGATGATGTCACTGTGCTGGGTGATGTCATAGTGACCTCATACCGTGATGTTGTCAAACAGCTTGGCCATGTGTTTGATGATGTCACTGTGCTGGGTGATGTCATAGTGATGTCATACCGTGATGTTGTCAAACAGCTTGGCCATGTGTTTGATGATGTCACTGTGCTGCGAGGGCTGAGTCTGTAAGAGCTTCTTGATGACGACCACGCTCTCTGCTACCACGGTCTCTGTAGAGGGTACAGATTACACCTTTAAGGTCTCTGTATAGGGTACAGATTACACCTTTAAGGTCTCTGTATAGGGTACAGATTACACCATTAAGGTCTCTGTAGGGTACAGATTACACCATTAAGGTCTCTGTAGGGTACAGATTACACCATTATGGTCTCTGTAGAGGGTACAGATTACACCATTAAGGTCTCTGTATAGGGTACAAATTACACCATTATGGTCTATGTAGAGGGTACAGATTACACCATTATGGTCTCTGTAGAGGGTACAGATTACACCATTAAGGTCTCTGTAGAGGGTACAGATTACACCATTAAGGTCTCTGTAGAGGGTACAGATTACACCTTTAAGGTCTCTGTAGAGGGTACAGATTACACCATTATGGTCTATGTAGAGGGTACAGATTACACCATTATGGTCTCTGTAGAGGGTACAAATTACACCATTATGGTCTCTGTAGAGGGTACAGATTACACCATTATGGTCTCTGTAGAGGGTACAGATTACACCATTATGGTCTCTGTAGAGGGTACAGATTACACCATTATGGTCTCTGTAGAGGGTACAAATTACACCATTATGGTCTCTGTAGAGGGTACAGATTACACCATTATGGTCTCTGTAGAGGGTACAGATTACACCATTATGGTCTATGTAGAGGGTACAAATTACACCATTATGGTCTCTGTAGAGGGTACAAATTACACCATTAAGGTCTCTGTAGAGGGTACAGATTACACCATTATGGTCTATGTAGAGGGTACAGATTACACCATTAAGGTCTCTGTAGAGGGTACAGATTACACCATTAAGGTCTCTGTAGAGGGTACAGATTACACCATTAAGGTCTCTGTAGAGGGTACAGATTACACCATTAAGGTCTCTGTAGAGGGTACAGATTACACCTTTAAGGTCTCTGTAGAGGGTACAGATTACACCTTTAAGGTCTCTGTAGAGGGTACAGATTACACCATTAAGGTCTCTGTAGAGGGTACAGATTACACCATTAAGGTCTATGTAGAGGGTACAAATTACACCTTTAAGGTCTCTGTAGAGGGTACAGATTACACCTTTAAGGTCTCTGTAGAGGGTACAGATTACACCTTTAAGGTCTCTGTAGAGGGTACAGATTACACCATTATGGTCTCTGTAGAGGGTACAGATTACACCATTATGGTCTATGTAGAGGGTACAAATTACACCATTATGGTCTATGTAGAGGGTACAAATTACACCTTTAAGGTCTCTGTAGAGGGTACAGATTACACCATTAAGGTCTATGTAGAGGGTACAGATTACACCATTAAGGTCTATGTAGAGGGTACAAATTACACCTTTAAGGTCTCTGTAGAGGGTACAGATTACACCATTATGGTCTCTGTAGAGGGTACAGATTACACCATTAAGGTCTATGTAGAGGGTACAAATTACACCTTTAAGGTCTCTGTAGAGGGTACAGATTACACCTTTAAGGTCTCTGTAGAGGGTACAGATTACACCATTATGGTCTATGTAGAGGGTACAAATTACACCATTATGGTCTATGTAGAGGGTACAGATTACACCATTATGGTCTCTGTAGAGGGTACAGATTACACCATTAAGGTCTATGTAGAGGGTACAAATTACACCATTATGGTCTATGTAGAGGGTACAAATTACACCTTTAAGGTCTCTGTAGAGGGTACAGATTACACCATTAAGGTCTCTGTAGAGGGTACAGATTACACCATTATGGTCTCTGTAGGGTACAGATTACACCATTAAGGTCTCTGTAGAGGGTACAGATTACACCATTAAGGTCTCTGTAGGGTACAGATTACACCTTTAAGGTCTCTGTAGGGTACAGATTACACCTTTAAGGTCTCTGTAGAGGGTACAGATTACACCATTATGGTCTATGTAGGGTACAGATTACACCATTATGGTCTCTGTAGGGTACAGATTACACCTTTAAGGTCTCTGTAGGGTACATATTACACCATTAAGGTCTCTGTAGAGGGTACAGATTACACCATTAAGGTCTCTGTAGGGTACAGATTACACCATTATGGTCTATGTAGGGTACAGATTACACCATTATGATATAAACACAGTATATCTTACCGTCTCTGTTGGACAGCAGCAGTACCAGTCCTGACAGACAGGTGTCAGTCACCTCGCTGATGTTGGTGGCGCATCGTCCGATGGCCTGGATGGTGGCGGCCGCAAACGCCTTGTCCTGGCTCTTTACGTAGGTCTGAAACCACCCAACACAACCACCCCATGTCAATGTAGACCCAACACAACCACCCCATGTTAATGTAGACCCAACACAACCACCCCATGTTAATGTAGACCCAACACAACCACCCCATGTTAAACGCCTTGTCCTGGCTCTTTACGTAGGTCTGAAACCACCCAACACAACCACCCCATGTCAATGTAGACCCAACACAACCACCCCATGTTAATGTAGACCCAACACAACCACCCCATGTTAATGTAGACCCATCACAACCACCCCATGTTAATGTAGACCCATCACAACCACCCCATGTTAATGTAGACCCAACACAACCACCCCATGTAATGTAGACCCAACACAACCACCCCATGTTAATGTAGACCCAACACAACCACCCCATGTTAATGTAGACCCAACACAACCACCCCATGTTAAACGCCTTGTCCTGGCTCTTTACGTAGGTCTGAAACCACCCATCACAACCACCCCATGTTAATGTAGACCCAACACAACCACCCCATGTTAATGTAGACCCAACACAACCACCCCATGTTAATGTAGACCCAACACAACCACCCCATGTCAATGTAGACCCAACACAACCACCCCATGTCAATGTAGACCCAACACAACCACCCATGTCAATGTAGACCCAACACAACCACCTCATGTCAATGTAGACCCAACACAACCACCCCATGTTAATGTAGACCCAACACAACCACCCCATGTTAATGTAGACCCAACACAACCACCCCATGTTAATGTAAACCCAACACAACCACCCCATGTCAATGTAGACCCAACACAACCATCCCATGTTAATGTAGACCCAACACAACCACCCCATGTTAAACGCCTTGTCCTGGCTCTTTACGTAGGTCTGAAACCACCCAACACAACCACCCCATGTCAATGTAGACCCAACACAACCACCCCATGTTAATGTAGACCCAACGCAACCACCCCATGTTAATGTAGACACAACACAACCACCCCATGTTAATGTAGACCCAACACAACCACCCCATGTTAATGTAGACACAACACAACCACCCCATGTCAATGTAGACACAACACAACCACCCCATGTTAATGTAGACACAACACAACCACCCCATGTTAATGTAGACCCAACACAACCACCCCATGTTAATGTAGACCCATCACAACCACACCATGTCAATGTAGACCCAACACAACCACCCCATGTCAATGTAGACCCAACACAACCACCCCATGTCAATGTAGACCCAACACAACCACCCCATGTTAATGTAGACCCAACACAACCACCCCATGTTAATGTAGACCCAACACAACCACCCCATGTTAATGTAGACCCAACACAACCACCCCATGTTAATGTAGACACAACACAACCACCCCATGTCAATGTAGACACAACACAACCACCCCATGTTAATGTAGACCCAACACAACCACCCCATGTCAATGTAGACCCAACACAACCACCCCATGTCAATGTAGACCCAACACAACCACCCCATGTCAATGTAGACCCAACACAACCACCCCATGTTAATGTAGACCCAACACAACCATCCCATGTTAATGTAGACCCAACACAACCACCCCATGTTAAACGCCTTGTCCTGGCTCTTTACGTAGGTCTGAAACCACCCAACACAACCACCCCATGTCAATGTAGACCCAACACAACCACCCCATGTTAATGTAGACCCAACGCAACCACCCCATGTTAATGTAGACACAACACAACCACCCCATGTTAATGTAGACCCAACACAACCACCCCATGTTAATGTAGACACAACACAACCACCCCATGTCAATGTAGACACAACACAACCACCCCATGTTAATGTAGACACAACACAACCACCCCATGTTAATGTAGACCCAACACAACCACCCCATGTTAATGTAGACCCATCACAACCACCCCATGTCAATGTAGACCCAACACAACCACCCCATGTCAATGTAGACCCAACACAACCACCCCATGTCAATGTAGACCCAACACAACCACCCCATGTTAATGTAGACCCAACACAACCACCCCATGTTAATGTAGACCCAACACAACCACCCCATGTCAATGTAGACACAACACAACCACCCCATGTTAATGTAGACACAACACAACCACCCCATGTTAATGTAGACCCAACACAACCACCCCATGTTAATGTAGACCCATCACAACCACCCCATGTCAATGTAGACCCAACACAACCACCCCATGTCAATGTAGACACAACACAACCACCCCATGTTAATGTAGACACAACACAACCACCCCATGTTAATGTAGACCCAACACAACCACCCCATGTTAATGTAGACCCATCACAACCACCCCATGTCAATGTAGACCCAACACAACCACCCCATGTCAATGTAGACCCAACACAACCACCCCATGTCAATGTAGACCCAACACAACCACCCCATGTTAATGTAGACCCAACACAACCACCCCATGTTAATGTAGACCCAACACAACCACCCCATGTTAATGTAGACCCAACACAACCACCCCATGTTAATGTAGACCCAACACAACCACCCCATGTTAATGTAGACCCAACACAACCCCTCCATGTTAATGTAGACACAACACAACCACCCCATGTTAATGTAGACACAACACAACCACCCCATGTTAATGTAGACCCAACACAACCACCCCATGTTAATGTAGACCCATCACAACCACCCCATGTCAATGTAGACCCAACACAACCACCCCATGTTAATGTAGACCCAACACAACCACCCCATGTTAATGTAGACCCAACACAACCACCCCATGTTAATGTAGACGCAACACAACCACCCCATGTTAATGTAGACACAACACAACCACCCCATGTTAATGTAAACCCAACACAACCACCCCATGTTAATGTAGACACAACACAACCACCCCATGTCAATGTAGACACAACACAACCACCCCATGTCAATGTAGACCCAACACAACCACCCCATGTTAATGTAGACCCAACACAACCACCCTATGTTAATGTAGACCCAACACAACCACCCCATGTTAATGTAGACCCAACACAACCACCCCATGTTAATGTAGACCCATCACAACCACCCCATGTTAATGTAGACCCAACACAACCACCCCATGTTAATGTAGACCCATCACAACCACCCCATGTTAATGTAGACCCAACACAACCACCCCATGTTAATGTATACCCAACACAACCACCCCATGTTAATGTAGACACAACACAACCACCCCATGTCAATGTAGACCCAACACAACCACCCCATGTTAATGTAGACCCAACACAAACACCCCATGTTAATGTAGACCCAACACAACCACCCCATGTCAATGTAGACCCAACACAACCACCCCATGTCAATGTAGACCCAACACAACCACCCCATGTTAATGTAGACACAACACAACCACCCCATGTTAATGTAGACCCAACACAACCACCCCATGTTAAATGTCAGAGACAGAGAGGTTACAGAGGTCAGAGGTCAGAGACAGAGAGGTTACAGAGGTCATAGGTCAGAGACAGAGAGGTTACAGAGGTCAGAGACACACCTGGAACTCTCTAAGGACTGTGGAGATGTTGGATTCGTTGCCCAGGTTGGTCAGGATCTCCAGCTACACAGATACACGCACGCACGCACGCACACACACACACACACACACACACACACACACACACACACACACACACACACACACACACACACACACACACACACACACACACACACACACACACACACACACACACACACACACACACACACACACACACACACACTTTACTGTACATTCTCTGTGCACGGCGGTAGTTTGCTTAAAGCTTTCCTTAACTCTTGTAAGTGTTTTATTGTAGGCCTTGAGTTGAGGTCTTGTAGACCTTGTAGGTTTTCTATGAACAGCGGATTGGTTGGTGAGAACTGTAGTAATCTGACAGATTGAACAGTCATACTGTAGTAATCTGACAGATTGAACAGCCGTACTGTAGTAATCTGACAGATTGAACAGTCGTACTGTAGTAATCTGACAGATTGAACAGTCGTACTGTAGTAATCTGACAGACTGAACAGTCATACTGTAGTAATCTGACAGACTGAACAGTCGTACTGTAGTAATCTGACAGACTGAACAGTCGTACTGTAGTAATCTGACAGACTGAACAGTCGTACTGTAGTAATCTGACAGACTGAACAGTCATACTGTAGTAATCTGACAGATTGAACAGTCGTACTGTAGTAATCTGACAGACTGAACAGTCGTACTGTAGTAATCTGACAGATTGAACAGTCATACTGTAGTAATCTGACAGATTGAACAGTCATACTGTAGTAATCTGACAGACTGAACAGTCGTACTGTAGTAATCTGACAGATTGAACAGTCATACTGTAGTAATCTGACAGATTGAACAGTCATACTGTAGTAATCTGACAGATTGAACAGTCATACTGTAGTAATCTGACAGACTGAACAGTCGTACTGTAGTAATCTGACAGATTGAACAGTCGTACTGTAGTAATCTGACAGACTGAACAGTCGTACTGTAGTAATCTGACAGATTGAACAGTCATACTGTAGTAATCTGACAGATTGAACAGTCATACTGTAGTAATCTGACAGACTGAACAGTCATACTATAGTAATCTGACAGACTGAACAGTCGTACTGTAGTAATCTGACAGACTGAACAGTCGTACTGTAGTAATCTGACAGATTGAACAGTCGTACTGTAGTAATCTGACAGATTGAACAGTCGTACTGTAGTAATCTGACAGACTGAACAGTCATACTGTAGTAATCTGACAGACTGAACAGTCGTACTGTAGTAATCTGACAGACTGAACAGTCATACTGTAGTAATCTGACAGATTGAACAGTCATACTGTAGTAATCTACAGATTGAACAGTCGTACTGTAGTAATCTGACAGATTGAACAGTCGTACTGTAGTAATCTACAGACTGAACAGTCGTACTGTAGTAA
>NC_139713.1:1544242-1564242 GCF_964188405.1 Protomyctophum parallelum | reverse complement strand
GTCTCGAACATTACACCTAGCTACATGTATTTCATATTTACATGTCTTCTGTGGTCTCTAACATTACACCTAGCTACATGTTTAAGCATTTATTTCATATTGACATGTCTTCTGTGGTCTCTAACATTACACCTAGCTACATGTATTCATATTTACATGTATTCTGTGGTCTCTAACATTACACCTAGCTACATGTATTCATATTTACATGTCTTCTGTGGTCTCTAACATTACACTTAGCTACATGTATTTCATATTTACATGTCTTCTGTGGTCTCTAACATTACACCTAGCTACATGTTTAAGCATTTATTTCATATTCACATGTCTTCTGTGGTCTCTAACATTACACCTAGCTACATGTTTAAGCATTTATTTCATATTTACATGTCTTCTGTGGACTCTAACATTACACCTATAGCTACATGTTTAAGCATTTATTTCATATTTACATGTCTTCTGTGGACTCTAACATTACACCTATAGCTACATGTTTAAGCATTTATTTCATATTTACATGTCTTCTGTGGTCTCTAACATTACACCTAGCTCAATGTATTTCATATTTACATGTCTTCTGTGGTCTCTAACATTACACCTATAGCTACATGTTTAAGCATTTATTTCATATTTACATGTCTTCTGTGGTCTCTAACATTACACCTAGCTACATGTATTTCATATTTACATGTCTTCTGTGGTCTCGAACATTACACCTAGCTACATGTATTTCATATTTACATGTCTTCTGTGGTCTCTAACATTACACCTAGCTACATGTTTAAGCATTTATTTCATATTGACATGTCTTCTGTGGTCTCTAACATTACACCTAGCTACATGTATTCATATTTACATGTATTCTGTGGTCTCTAACATTACACCTAGCTACATGTATTCATATTTACATGTCTTCTGTGGTCTCTAACATTACACTTAGCTACATGTATTTCATATTTACATGTCTTCTGTGGTCTCTAACATTACACCTAGCTACATGTTTAAGCATTTATTTCATATTCACATGTCTTCTGTGGTCTCTAACATTACACCTATAGCTACATGTTTAAGCATTTATTTCATATTTACATGTCTTCTGTGGACTCTAACATTACACCTAGCTTCATGTTTAAGCATTTATTTCATATTTACATGTCTTCTGTGGTCTCTAACATTACACCTAGCTACACGTTTACATTACTATACTAATACTAATTACTAATGAATAGGCTACTAATATTTAGTAATTACTATACTAATACTAATAAATATTACATACATATGGTTAATATAACTATACTAATTCAACATATAAGAATGTCACACATACAGGAGCGGAAACAGCTCCTGTAACAGTGCGTGTGTGACGTGTGTCAGTCGTGAGTCCATGTCAGACACGGAGCTATATGAAGATTGAAGACACCAGCCCCTCCCCCTCCCCTCCCCCCTCCCCCCTCCCCTCCCCCCCTCTCCTCTCCTCTCCTCTCCTCTCCTCTCCTCTCCTCTCCTCTCCTCTCCTCTCCCCTCTCTACTACTCAAATACCCTAGGCCACAGTATTTCCACATTCGTTCCAGAGGAGCCACTTTGCATATTACTGTCGTAGCGAAAAAATTGCCGATCTACAAGCTCAAAACGCGACTCAGCGTTAGCCGATCTACAAGCGTTTTGAGCTTGCAGATTGGCTATTTTTTGCTAAGTTTGAATATAAATCCTGAAACCGCGGACCGCGAGTGACTCACAACAGTGCTTCTACTCTGTAACAGAGGTGTGGTGTCTCTGTACCAGAGGTGTGGTTTCTCTGTAACAGAGGTGTGGTGTCTCTGTAACAGAGGTGTGGTGTCTCTACTCTACTCTGTAACAGAGGTGTGGTGTCTCTACTCGACTCTGTAACAGAGGTGTGTGTGTCTCTACTCTACTCTGTACCAGAGGTGTGGTGTCTCTGTAACAGAGGTGTGGTGTCTCTGTAACAGAGGTGTGGTGTCTCTGTAACAGAGGTGTGGTGTCTCTGCTCTACTCTGTAACAGAGGTGTGTGTGTCTCTACTCTACTCTGTAACAGAGGTGTGTGTGTCTCTACTCTACTCTGTAACAGAGGTGTGGTGTCTCTGTAACAGAGGTGTGGTGTCTCTGTAACAGAGGTGTGGTGTCTCTGCTCTACTCTGTAACAGAGGTGTGTGTGTCTCTACTCTACTCTGTAACAGAGGTGTGGTGTCTCTACTCGACTCTGTAACAGAGGTGTGTGTGTCTCTACTCTACTCTGTAACAGAGGTGTGTGTGTCTCTGTAACAGAGGTGTGGTGTCTCTGTAACAGAGGTGTGGTGTCTCTGTAACAGAGGTGTGGTGTCTCTACTCTACTCTGTAACAGAGGTGTGGTGTCTCTACTCTACTCTGTAACAGAGGTGTGTGTGTCTCTACTCTACTCTGTAACAGAGGTGTGGTGTCTCTGTAACAGAGGTGTGGTGTCTCTACTCTACTCTGTAACAGGTGTGTGTGTCTCTACTCTACTCTGTAACAGAGGTGTGGTGTCTCTGTAACAGAGGTGTGGTGTCTCTGTAACAGAGGTGTGGTGTCTCTGTACCAGAGGTGTGGTGTCTCTGTAACAGAGGTGTGGTGTCTCTGTAACAGAGGTGTGGTGTCTCTGTAACAGAGGTGTGGTGTCTCTGTAACAGAGGTGTGGTGTCTCTGTAACAGAGGTGTGGTGTCTGTACTCACAGCAGTGTTCCTGCTCTGTAACAGAGGTGTGGTGTCTCTGTAACAGAGGTGTGGTGTCTCTGTAACAGAGGTGTGGTGTCTCTGTAACAGAGGTGTGGTGTCTCTGTACCAGAGGTGTGGTGTCTCTGTACCAGAGGTGTGGTGTCTCTGTAACAGAGGTGTGGTGTCTCTGTAACAGAGGTGTGGTGTCTCTGTAACAGAGGTGTGGTGTCTCTGTAACAGAGGTGTGGTGTCTGTACTCACAGCAGTGTTCCTGCTCTGTAACAGAGGTGTGGTGTCTCTGTAAAAGATTTGTGGTGTCTCTGTAACAGAGGTGTGGTGTCTCTGTAACAGAGGTGTGGTGTCTCTGTAACAGAGGTGTGGTGTCTGTACTCACAGCAGTGTTCCTGCTCTGTAACAGAGGTGTGGTGTCTCTGTAACAGATTTGTGGTGTCTCTGTAACAGAGGTGTGGTGTCTCTGTAACAGAGGTGTGGTGTCTCTGTAACAGAGGTGTGGTGTCTCTGTAACAGAGGTGTGGTGTCTGTACTCACAGCAGTGTTCCTGCTCTGTAACAGCGGTTTGGTGTTTCTCAGCAGCAGGCGGTGGTCAGGGTCCATCACGTACGGCTTTGATGATGATGATGTCACTTCCTGTTTGTCATCGTCTGACTCGTAGAACGCCTTGTCGTTGTCCTCGAATGTAGCGCCCTGAAATGTTCACGCACGCACACGCACACACACACGCACACACACACACACACACACACTTATTTAAAGACGTTTTAAGCGTCGTACGAAGCCAACTCGAGTCGTGACTAATCATGACAACAAACACAATATTTTGGACCAAACAAATAATTACAAAGAAGAAAAACAACAACATAAAAAGTGTTGTTTAATCTGCCGTTTTTCTTTTCCTACTTTCGTGTAGTGTACGTGTGTGTGTGTGTGTGTGTGTGTGTGTGTGTGTGTGTGTGTGTGTGTGTGTGTGTGTGTGTGTGTGTGTGTGTGTGTGTGTGTGTGTGTGTGCGCGCGTGCATGCGCGCGCGTGTGTGTGTGTGCGTGTGCGTGTGTGTGCGTGTGTATGCGTACCTCGGTCCAGGGGCTAGTGAACTGCGTCCTAGCGTAGCGTGTTAGCATGCTGATGATGACCACCTGGCCCCACTCCTCCACGTCCACCAGCAGGTTGACCAGCTTACGGTAGTTCTTGTGGATCAGGTCGATGCGCTCTGGACACACCTCCTCGAATGACATCACCACGCTGCCTGCCACCAGCTGGACAGACAGACAGGCAGGCAGAGAGACAGGCAGGCAGACAGATATAGAGATAGGCAGAGAGACAGACACATAATTACTACACAATCGCCCCTTTTGCCATGATGTTTTGCATAATTGATTGATTGATTGATTGATTGATTGATTGATTGAACATTTCAGTCGTTCTTGGGTAATTAGGCCTTTGTAAAACCCCACCCCCAAAAAGCATAACGTCATGTCTGTGTTGTTGAACACACACACAGCTTAACGTCATGGCTGTGTTGTTGAACACACACACACACAGCTTAACGTCATGGCTGTGTTGTTGAACACACACACACAGCTTAACGTCATGGCTGTGTTGTTGAACACACACACAGCTTAACGTCATGTATGTGTTGTTGAACACACACACAGCTTAACGTCATGGCTGTGTTGTTGAACACACACACACACAGCTTAACGTCATGGCTGTGTTGTTGAACACACACACAGCTTAACGTCATGGCTGTGTTGTTGAACACACACACAGCTTAACGTCATGGCTGTGTTGTTGAACACACACACAAAGCTTAACGTCATGGCTGTGTTGTTGAACACACACACAGCTTAACGTCATGGCTGTGTTGTTGAACACACACAGCTTAACGTCATGGCTGTGTTGTTGAACACACACACAGCTTAACGTCATGGCTGAGTTGTTGAACACACACACACAGCTTAACGTCATGGCTGTGTTGTTGAACACACACACACACACACACACAGCTTAACGTCATGGCTGTGTTGTTGAACACACACACATCTTAACGTCATGGCTGTGTTGTTGAACACACACACAGCTTAACGTCATGGCTGTGTTGTTGAACACACACACACACACACAGCTTAACGTCATGGCTGTGTTGTTGAACACACACACACACACACACACACACAGCTTAACGTCATGGCTGTGTTGTTGAACACACACACACAGCTTAACGTCATGGCTGTGTTGTTGAACACACACACAGCTTAACGTCATGGCTGTGTTGTTGAACACACACACACAGCTTAACGTCATGGCTGTGTTGTTGAACACACACACACAGCTTAACGTCATGGCTGTGTTGTTGAACACACACACAGCTTAACGTCATGGCTGTGTTGTTGAACACACACACACACAGCTTAACGTCATGGCTGTGTTGTTGAACACACACAGCTTAACGTCATGGCTGTGTTGTTGAACACACACAGCTTAACGTCATGGCTGTGTTGTTGAACACACACACAGCTTAACGTCATGGCTGTGTTGTTGAACACACACACACAGCTTAACGTCATGGCTGTGTTGTTGAACACACACACAGCTTAACATCCTTTGCAGAGAGTGTGAATGTTACTTTGATGTCTTATGTGTGTGTGTGTGTGTGTGTGTGTGTGTGTGTGTGTGTGTGTGTGTGTGTGTGTGTGTGTGTGTGTGTGTGTGTGTGTGTGTGCGCGTGCGTGTGTGTGTGTCATGTTGTAGACCATGAGCATTCTTCTCCACCAACTTCCCCCATTAGACACAGCCTTGAAGGTAAAACACACAATATGGCGCACACACACACACACACACACACACACACACACACGGTAAACTACATGGGCCATCAACAAGGCTGACAGCCAGCCTATTATCTGGGCCGCGTTGACAAGTCCGTAATGGAAATATCACACTAAGCAAATGGTTCCTCTAACGCCTTTAGACCCAGATTATATAAATTAATAAAAAGCCTCTAAATAATCCTAAAACCTTCCTGGAAAACACTCTTTATCGCGTCAAGGACCCCCAAAAATGATCTGTATTTGTATCTGAGAAAATGTCGTTCCAGGGACCCCCCCCCCTCCCTCCCTCCCAGAAGCAAAGATTTGAGTTAAAAAACGTTCGCTCAGAAATAATATAATAAATTCAAAGATTTGCGCTACATTTTCACGATTTTCAGAGACAAAAGAAAATAGCAGATCTATAAGTTCGTAGCGCGGCTTGTACCTCGTGGCGCAGCTTGTAGCTCTGCTATTTTTTTCCAACAGCTAAAGCATAACATAACGCTTAAAAAACACCTAAAGGGTCTTCCCCGTCCTGAATGGGTTAACCCATTCTGACCTGAGATCAGATTCATACGAGGTTTCCACTAGTGGACACACACTGGTCTGATTAACCCATTCTGACCTGAGATCAGATTAAAAAAAAAAAAAAGTCAGTCGTTCTTCGATTAAAAATAGCAGACCTACAAGCTCGTAGCGCGCCACCAAGTGGCGCGCTACGAGCTTGTAGATCTGCTATTTTTCAATAGCTAAAGCTTAGCATGATGCGAACACCAAAACGGGTTCCCGTTCAGGATGGGTTAATAACAATAAATTTCCTATAAAATCACGGAGGGGGAGGGCGGGGAGTGGGAGGGGGGGGGGGGGGGTGGCAGAGGCCCCAAAGCGTTTCCTTTGCATCTTTTTTTCTCATGAATCCCAATTAGCCCGTTGAGACCTGGAACTCGCCTGGGTCGCCTGCTCTGCTTTGAACCTCGTTTAACCCTTATTAGTGGAGAACTTTAGCTGTTGACAAAAGAAAACAGCAGATCTACAAGATCGTAGCGCGGCACTGTTTTTTTATTTGTTTTTCTTTTAATGACAACGTGTGCAAATCTTTTGATATATTATTCTTTCACAGCAAACGTTTTTAACTCAAATTTGCTTCTGGGTGCGAGGGGGGCTGGAACAACAAATTATCAGATGGGAGTCCCTGGAACAACATATTATCAGATGGGGGTCCCTGGAACAACATATTATCAGATGGGGGTCCCTGGAACAACATATTATCAGATGGGGGTCCCTGGAACAACATATTATCAGATGGGGGTCACTGGAACAACATATTATCAGATGGGGGTCCATGGAACAACATATTATCAGATGGGGGTCCATGGAACAACATATTATCAGATGGGGGTCACTGGAACAACATATTTTCAGATGGGGGTCCCTGGAACAACATATTATCAGATGGGGGGGGGTCCGCGGCCGATTACAGATAATTCTGGGGGTCCTTGATATTATAGTTGACAAATAGTTTCAGAACCACTGATTATAGATAGATATATATATTATAGAAACATGAGGTTTTATCAGAAAACGAAGAGACACATTTTCTACAATCTGTTCTCGGGTCCCGAAGGGTTAGAGCGGTTTCCTGTGGTGGTGGGGGGGGGGGGGGGGGAGAGAGGGGGGGAGCAGAGAGGGGGGGAGGGGGGAGGAGAGAGGGGGAGGAGAGAGGGGGGGGAGGGGGAGGAGAGAGGGGGGGCAGAGTGCTGGCTCATCACGGCCCGAGCAAGCGCCCGGCGCGCTTTGATTGATGTCCCGTGGTAGGGGGGGGGGGGGGGGGGGGGGACTATCCACGCTGGTACGGCACAGAAACCTTAGATCTCCACATTTATTTAGTTTATTTTCATTTTTTTTCTAATTTTTTTATCCTCCAAATGTTAATCCCTTATATTAGCACCACCTGACAGAATAGCCCAGCACACAATGTGTTAATGGGCGTGTCACCTGGCCCCACCTTCTCATTTCAGTGTTGCGGTCGGTGCAGACAGAGAGAGAGAGAGAGAGAGAGAGAGACACACAGGGAGAGAGGGAGGGTGCGGTGGGCGGGCATGGATCATTCATCTTGTAATGGAGGATAATAGATTGGTCTCCTCTGTAAACACCATCCAGGTGTCACAGCGGCACGTCGTTAGCACGTTTAGCACGTTAGCTTCAATACAACTGGCTGGACTGGACAGTTTAACACGGAGGGTTAAATCAGTACCCTAGCCCGCCAAACCTCCGTTCGCTATCCAGGGTTTACATTCATCGCATCGTCAGCCGCCGTTCGTTAGCGTAACGCTCACAAGTGGGACACCTAGTGGCCGCGGCCTGCATTGAAAGCACTAGTGTCTCAGAAACGACATTGAGGGGGCAGTTTCTGGCCCGGACAAGCGTTTTTCAACGGCCTGTAGGAGGCGCTGTGATACTCAACGGCCTGTAGGAGGCGCTGTGATACTCAACAGCCTGTAGGAGGCGCTGTGATACTCAACGGCCTGTAGGAGGCGCTGTGATACTCAGCCTGTAGGAGGCGCTGTGATACTCAGCCTGTAGGAGGCGCTGTGATACTCAGCCTGTAGGAGGCGCTGTGATACTCAACGGCCTGTAGGAGGCGCTGTGATACTCAACGGCCTGTAGGAGGCGCTGTGATACTCCTCCATTAGAGATCGTATTAATGCAAACTAGATTCAACGTACTCAACCCTGCACACATTCTAAATATGCCCCCGAAATAGTGTACTGAGCAAATGGACCACCTTCAATAATAATGATAATTATAGTCTTTATTGTCTCCACATCATATATTTTCTTTGTCATGGACACTTGTACAGAACATTAATAATTCTACTCGAGTTGGAAGCATTAAGACCCATTTTAACCCTCAATGGCTTCCTTTCTGAAAAATAACATCATTGTAAAAAGATGCACGCGTTTAGATATTCTATTTACAATGAGAAGCGGACGGGAGGACGGGAGGAATATGAACACCTAATGATGTACAGTATGTCATAGATCACATCACTGATCCTGTCTCGCTTTATCGCACGTAGGCTACGCTATCGCAAACATAGCCGATTTATCCCCCAAAAAGCATGCTTTTCTTTCTTCCCACTATGGATGGAAATGGAACTCCGTTGGTTAAACCACCCTCGACATGTGAATGACATTTGAGCTGTATTGAATATTCCTTTGGTGAAAACAGGCCGATGTGAAAAGGGTTGATATGTTCATCCTATAGTAGGAAAGGGTTGATATGTTCATCCTATAGTAGGAAAGGGTTGATATGTTCATCCTATAGTAGGAAAGGGTTGATATGTTCATCCTATAGTAGGAAAGGGTTGATATGTTCATCCTATAGTAGGAAAGGGTTGATATGTTCATCCTATAGTAGGAAAGGGTTGATATGTTCATCCTATAGTAGCAAAGGGTTGATATGTTCATATCCTATAGTAGGAAAGGGTTGATATGTTCATCCTATAGTAGGAAAGGGTTGATATGTTCCTCAGCCTATAGTAGGAAAGGGTTGATATGTTCATCCTATAGTAGGAAAGGGTTGATATGTTCCTATCCTATAGTAGGAAAGGGTTGATATGTTCCTATCCTATAGTAGGAAAGGGTTGATATGTTCATCCTATAGTAGGAAAGGGTTGATATGTTCCTCATCCTATAGTAGGAAAGGGTTGATATGTTCATCCTATAGTAGGAAAGGGTTGATATGTTCCTATCCTATAGTAGGAAAGGGTTGATATGTTCCTCATCCTATAGTAGGAAAGGGTTGATATGTTCATCCTATAGTAGGAAAGGGTTGATATGTTCCTATCCTATAGTAGGAAAGGGTTGATATGTTCCTATCCTATAGTAGGAAAGGGTTGATATGTTCCTCATCCTATAGTAGCAAAGGGTTGATATGTTCCTCATCATATAGTAGGAAAGGGTTGATATGTTCCTATCCTATAGTAGGAAAGGGTTGATATGTTCCTCATCCTATAGTAGGAAAGGGTTGATATGTTCATCCTATAGTAGGAAAGGGTTGATATGTTCATCCTATAGTAGGAAAGGGTTGATATGTTCATCATATAGTAGCAAAGGGTTGATATGTTCATCCTATAGTAGGAAAGGGTTGATATGTTCATCCTATAGTAGCAAAGGGTTGATATGTTCATCCTATAGTAGGAAAGGGTTGATATGTTCATCCTATAGTAGGAAAGGGTTGATATGTTCCTATCCTATAGTAGGAAAGGGTTGATATGTTCATCCTATAGTAGGAAAGGGTTGATATGTTCCTCATCCTATAGTAGGAAAGGGTTGATATGTTCCTATCCTATAGTAGGAAAGGGTTGATATGTTCCTCATCCTATAGTAGGAAAGGGTTGATATGTTCCTCATCCTATAGTAGGAAAGGGTTGATATGTTCATCCTATAGTAGGAAAGGGTTGATATGTTCATCCTATAGTAGGAAAGGGTTGATATGTTCCTATCCTATAGTAGGAAAGGGTTGATATGTTCATCCTATAGTAGGAAAGGGTTGATATGTTCCTATCCTATAGTAGGAAAGGGTTGATATGTTCATCCTATAGTAGGAAAGGGTTGATATGTTCCTATCCTATAGTAGGAAAGGGTTGATATGTGCCTCATCCTATAGTAGGAAAGGGTTGATATGTTCCTATCCTATAGTAGGAAAGGGTTGATATGTTCATCCTATAGTAGGAAAGGGTTGATATGTTCCTATCCTATAGTAGGAAAGGGTTGATATGTTCCTATCATATAGTAGGAAAGGGTTGATATGTTCATCCTATAGTAGGAAAGGGTTGATATGTTCCTCATCCTATAGTAGGAAAGGGTTGATATGTTCATCCTATAGTAGGAAAGGGTTGATATGTTCCTATCCTATAGTAGGAAAGGGTTGATATGTTCATCCTATAGTAGGAAAGGGTTGATATGTTCCTATCCTATAGTAGGAAAGGGTTGATATGTTCCTCATCCTATAGTAGGAAAGGGTTGATATGTTCCTATCCTATAGTAGGAAAGGGTTGATATGTTCATCCTATAGTAGGAAAGGGTTGATATGTTCATCCTATAGTAGGAAAGGGTTGATATGTTCCTATCCTATAGTAGGAAAGGGTTGATATGTTCCTCATCCTATAGTAGGAAAGGGTTGATATGTTCATCCTATAGTAGGAAAGGGTTGATATGTTCCTATCCTATAGTAGGAAAGGGTTGATATGTTCATCCTATAGTAGGAAAGGGTTGATATGTTCATCCTATAGTAGGAAAGGGTTGATATGTTCCTCATCCTATAGTAGGAAAGGGTTGATATGTTCATCCTATAGTAGGAAAGGGTTGATATGTTCCTATCCTATAGTAGGAAAGGGTTGATATGTTCCTCATCCTATAGTAGGAAAGGGTTGATATGTTCCTATCCTATAGTAGGAAAGGGTTGATATGTTCATCCTATAGTAGGAAAGGGTTGATATGTTCATCCTATAGTAGGAAAGGGTTGATATGTTCATCCTATAGTAGGAAAGGGTTGATATGTTCCTATCCTATAGTAGGAAAGGGTTGATATGTTCATCCTATAGTAGGAAAGGGTTGATATGTTCCTATCCTATAGTAGGAAAGGGTTGATATGTTCCTCATCCTATAGTAGGAAAGGGTTGATATGTTCCTCATCCTATAGTAGGAAAGGGTTGATATGTTCCTATCCTATAGTAGGAAAGGGTTGATATGTTCCTCATCCTATAGTAGGAAAGGGTTGATATGTTCCTCATCCTATAGTAGCAAAGGGTTGATATGTTCCTATCCTATAGTAGGAAAGGGTTGATATGTTCCTCATCCTATAGTAGGAAAGGGTTGATATGTTCCTATCCTATAGTAGGAAAGGGTTGATATGTTCATATCCTATAGTAGGAAAGGGTTGATATGTTCATCCTATAGTAGCAAAGGGTTGATATGTTCCTATCCTATAGTAGGAAAGGGTTGATATGTTCCTCATCCTATAGTAGCAAAGGGTTGATATGTTCCTATCCTATAGTAGGAAAGGGTTGATATGTTCCTCATCCTATAGTAGGAAAGGGTTGATATGTTCCTCATCCTATAGTAGGAAAGGGTTGATATGTTCCTATCCTATAGTAGGAAAGGGTTGATATGTTCCTATCCTATAGTAGGAAAGGGTTGATATGTTCCTATCCTATAGTAGGAAAGGGTTGATATGTTCCTCATCCTATAGTAGGAAAGGGTTGATATGTTCATCCTATAGTAGGAAAGGGTTGATATGTTCATCCTATAGTAGGAAAGGGTTGATATGTTCCTATCCTATAGTAGCAAAGGGTTGATATGTCCCTATCCTATAGTAGCAAAGGGTTGATATGTTCCTCATCCTATAGTAGCAAAGGGTTGATATGTTCATCCTATAGTAGGAAAGGGTTGATATGTTCATCCTATAGTAGGAAAGGGTTGATATGTTCCTCATCCTATAGTAGGAAAGGGTTGATATGTTCATCCTATAGTAGGAAAGGGTTGATATGTTCCTCAGCCTATAGTAGGAAAGGGTTGATATGTTCATCCTATAGTAGGAAAGGGTTGATATGTTCATCCTATAGTAGGAAAGGGTTGATATGTTCATCCTATAGTAGGAAAGGGTTGATATGTTCATCCTATAGTAGGAAAGGGTTGATATGTTCCTATCCTATAGTAGGAAAGGGTTGATATGTTCATCCTATAGTAGGAAAGGGTTGATATGTTCCTCATCCTATAGTAGGAAAGGGTTGATATGTCCCTCATCCTATAGTAGGAAAGGGTTGATATGTTCCTCATCCTATAGTAGGAAAGGGTTGATATGTTCATCCTATAGTAGGAAAGGGTTGATATGTTCATCATCCTATAGTAGGAAAGGGTTGATATGTTCCTATCCTATAGTAGGAAAGGGTTGATATGTTCATCCTATAGTAGGAAAGGGTTGATATGTTCCTCATCCTATAGTAGGAAAGGGTTGATATGTTCCTATCCTATAGTAGGAAAGGGTTGATATGTTCCTATCCTATAGTAGGAAAGGGTTGATATGTTCCTATCCTATAGTAGGAAAGGGTTGATATGTTCCTATCCTATAGTAGGAAAGGGTTGATATGTTCCTATCCTATAGTAGGAAAGGGTTGATATGTTCATCCTATAGTAGGAAAGGGTTGATATGTTCATCCTATAGTAGGAAAGGGTTGATATGTTCATCCTATAGTAGGAAAGGGTTGATATGTTCATCCTATAGTAGGAAAGGGTTGATATGTTCCTCATCCTATAGTAGGAAAGGGTTGATATGTTCATCCTATAGTAGGAAAGGGTTGATATGTTCCTCATCCTATAGTAGGAAAGGGTTGATATGTTCCTCATCCTATAGTAGGAAAGGGTTGATATGTTCCTATCCTATAGTAGGAAAGGGTTGATATGTTCCTCATCCTATAGTAGGAAAGGGTTGATATGTTCCTCATCCTATAGTAGGAAAGGGTTGATATGTTCCTATCCTATAGTAGGAAAGGGTTGATATGTTCCTCATCCTATAGTAGGAAAGGGTTGATATGTTCCTATCCTATAGTAGGAAAGGGTTGATATGTTCATCCTATAGTAGGAAAGGGTTGATATGTTCCTATCCTATAGTAGGAAAGGGTTGATATGTTCCTATCCTATAGTAGGAAAGGGTTGATATGTTCCTATCCTATAGTAGGAAAGGGTTGATATGTTCCTATCCTATAGTAGGAAAGGGTTGATATGTTCCTATCCTATAGTAGGAAAGGGTTGATATGTTCATCCTATAGTAGGAAAGGGTTGATATGTTCCTATCCTATAGTAGGAAAGGGTTGATATGTTCATCCTATAGTAGGAAAGGGTTGGTATGTTCATCCTATAGTAGGAAAGGGTTGATATGTTCCTCATCCTATAGTAGGAAAGGGTTGATATGTTTCTCATCCTATAGTAGGAAAGGGTTGATATGTTCATCCTATAGTAGGAAAGGGTTGATATGTTCCTATCCTATAGTAGGAAAGGGTTGATATGTTCCTATCCTATAGTAGGAAAGGGTTGATATGTTCCTCATCCTATAGTAGGAAAGGGTTGATATGTTCCTCATCCTATAGTAGGAAAGGGTTGATATGTTCCTCATCCTATAGTAGGAAAGGGTTGATATGTTCCTATCCTATAGTAGGAAAGGGTTGATATGTGCCTCATCCTATAGTAGGAAAGGGTTGATATGTTCCTATCCTATAGTAGGAAAGGGTTGATATGTTCATCCTATAGTAGGAAAGGGTTGATATGTTCATCCTATAGTAGGAAAGGGTTGATATGTTCCTATCCTATAGTAGGAAAGGGTTGATATGTTCCTATCCTATAGTAGGAAAGGGTTGATATGTTCCTCAGCCTATAGTAGGAAAGGGTTGATATGTTCATCCTATAGTAGGAAAGGGTTGATATGTTCATCCTATAGTAGGAAAGGGTTGATATGTTCCTCATCCTATAGTAGGAAAGGGTTGATATGTTCATCCTATAGTAGGAAAGGGTTGATATGTTCCTATCCTATAGTAGGAAAGGGTTGATATGTTCCTATCCTATAGTAGGAAAGGGTTGATATGTTCCTATCCTATAGTAGCAAAGGGTTGATATGTTCCTATCCTAGTAGGAAGGTCCGTGAAAGATTTCGCATAGATTAGCTGGTAACGGACGGACACACGGACACACGGACGGACACACGGACGGACACACGGACGGACACACGGACACACGGACGGACACACGGACGGACACACGGACGGACACACGGACGGACAGACGGACGGACACACGGACGGACACACGGACACACGGACGGACAGACGGACGGACACACGGACACACGGACGGACACACGGACGGACACACGGACGGACACACGGACGGACAGACGGACGGACACACGGACGGACACAAGGACACACGGACGGACACACGGACGGACACACGGACACACGGACAGAGTGCAAAACATACTCTCTCCCCACCGATTCCTTCACTGGGTCGCAAGACAAATTGTCAGTGTGAGCTGAAGTCTCTCTCTCTCTGACCCCCCCCCCCCCCCCCCCCCCACAGTGTTAGCTGCAGTGGAAGCGGAGTCATTTGTCTTCGTTAGCATCGGGGGGGGGGCTAAATATGCTCTGCATCTGGTAACCCCCCCCCCCCCCCCCCCGGGTCCTGCGTGCATAATGAGAGCATTACACGCTGTGAATACATAAAGAATATATATACAAAACCAACGTGACATTATGTCCTCCTGTACTCCACAGACACGCTTGGCATTTCAAAACGCTTTGTTTTGTGACCTCTCTGGAGTTACCGGCCTCACACCTCGCCCTCTCACACCTCGCCTCTCACACCTCGCCTCTCACACCTCGCCCCTCGTCCTCTCACACCTCGTCCCTCACACCTCGCCTCTCACACCTCGCCTCTCACACCTCGCCTCTCACACCTCGCCTCTCACACCTCGCCTCTCACACCTCGCCCCTCGCCCTCTCACACCTCGCCCTCTGACACCTCGCCCTCTGACACCTCGCCCCTCGCCCTCTCACACCTCACCTCTCACACCTCGCCCTCTCACACCTCGCCCCTCGCCCTCTCACACCTCGCCCCTCGCCCTCTCGCACCTCGCCCCTCGCCCTCTCACACCTCGCCCTCTCACCCTCTCACACCTCACCTCTCACCCTCTCACACCTCGCCCTCTGACACCTCGCCCCTCGCCCTCTCACACCTCGCCTCTCGCACCTCGCCCTCTCACACCTCGCCCCCTCGCCCCTCGCCCTCTCACACCTCGCCTCTCGCACCTCGCCTCTCGCACCTCGCCCTCTCACACCTCGCCCCTCGCCCTCTCACACCTCGCCTCTCACACCTCGCCCCTCGCCCTCTGACACCTCGCCTCTCGCCCTCTCACACCTCGCTTCTCGCCCTCTCAAACCTCGCCCTCTCACACCTCACCTCTCACACCTCGCCTCTCGCACCTCGCCCCTCGCCCTCTCACACCTCGCCCTCTGACACCTCGCCCCTCGCCCTCTCACACCTCACCTCTCACACCTCGCCCTCTCACACCTCGCCTCTCACACCTCGCCCCTCGCCCTCTCGCACCTCGCCCCTCGCCCTCTCACACCTCGCCCTCTCACTCTCACACCTCACCTCTCACACCTCGCCCTCTCACACCTCGCCCCTCGCCCTCTCACACCTCGCCCTCTCACACCTCGCCCCTCGCCCTCTCACACCTCGCCTCTCGCACCTCGCCCCTCGCCCTCTCACACCTCGCCCTCTGACACCTCGCCCCTCGCCCTCTCACACCTCACCTCTCACACCTCGCCCTCTCACACCTCGCCCCTCGCCCTCTCGCACCTCGCCCCTCGCCCTCTCACACCTCGCCCTCTCACACCTCACCTCTCACACCTCGCCCTCTCACACCTCGCCCCTCGCCCTCTCACACCTCGCCCTCTGACACCTCGCCTCTCGCACCTCGCCTCTCGCACCTCGCCCCTCGCCCTCTCACACCTCGCCTCTCACACCTTGCCCCTCGCCCTCTCACACCTCGCCCTCTGACACCTCGCCTCTCGCACCTCGCCTCTCGCACCTCGCCCCTCGCCCTCTCACACCTCGCCTCTCACACCTTGCCCCTCGCCCTCTCACACCTCGCCCCTCGCCCTCTCACACCTCGCCTCTCACACCTCGCCCCTCGCCCTCTCACACCTCGCCTCTCACACCTCGCCCCTCGCCCTCTCACACCTCGCCTCTCACACCTCGCCCCTCGCCCTCTCACACCTCGCCCTCTCACACCTCACACCTCGCCCTCTCACACCTCGCCCTCTCACACCTCACACCTCGCCCTCTCACACCTCGCCCTCTCACACCTCGCCCTCTCACACCTCGCCCCTCGCCCTCTCACACCTCGCCCCTCGCCCTCTCACACCTCGCCTCTCACACCTCGCCCCTCGCCCTCTCACACCTCGCCCTCTCACACCTCGCCCCTCGCCCTCTCACACCTCGCCCTCTCACACCTCGCCCCTCGCCCTCTCACACCTCGCCCTCTCACACCTCGCCCTCTCACACCTCGCCCCTCGCCCTCTCACACCTCGCCCTCTCGCACCTCGCCCTCTCGCACCTCGCCCTCTCACACCTCGCCCTCTCACACCTCGCCCTCTCGCACCTCGCCCTCTCACACCTCGCCCTCTCACACCTCGCCCCTCGCCCTCTCACACCTCGCCTCTCACACCTTGCCCCTCGCCCTCTCACACCTCGCCCTCTGACACCTCGCCTCTCGCACCTCGCCTCTCGCACCTCGCCCCTCGCCCTCTCACACCTCGCCTCTCACACCTTGCCCCTCGCCCTCTCACACCTCGCCCCTCGCCCTCTCACACCTCGCCTCTCACACCTCGCCCCTCGCCCTCTCACACCTCGCCTCTCACACCTCGCCCCTCGCCCTCTCACACCTCGCCCTCTCGCACCTCGCCCTCTCGCACCTCGCCCTCTCACACCTCGCCCTCTCACACCTCGCCCTCTCACACCTCGCCTCTCACACCTCGCCCCTCGCCCTCTCACACCTCGCCCTCTCACACCTCGCCCCTCGCCCTCTCACACCTCGCCCTCTCGCACCTCGCCCTCTCGCACCTCGCCCTCTCACACCTCGCCCTCTCACACCTCGCCCTCTCGCACCTCGCCCTCTCACACCTCGCCCTCTCACACCTCGCCCCTCGCCCTCTCACACCTCGCCTCTCACACCTTGCCCCTCGCCCTCTCACACCTCGCCCTCTGACACCTCGCCTCTCGCACCTCGCCTCTCGCACCTCGCCCCTCGCCCTCTCACACCTCGCCTCTCACACCTTGCCCCTCGCCCTCTCACACCTCGCCCCTCGCCCTCTCACACCTCGCCTCTCACACCTCGCCCCTCGCCCTCTCACACCTCGCCTCTCACACCTCGCCCCTCGCCCTCTCACACCTCGCCTCTCACACCTCGCCCCTCGCCCTCTCACACCTCGCCCTCTCACACCTCACACCTCGCCCTCTCACACCTCGCCCTCTCACACCTCACACCTCGCCCTCTCACACCTCGCCTCTCACACCTCGCCCCTCGCCCTCTTACACCTCGCCTCTCACACCTCGCCCCTCGCCCTCTCACACCTCGCCCTCTCACACCTCGCCCCTCGCCCTCTCACACCTCGCCCCTCGCCCTCTCACACCTCGCCTCTCACACCTCGCCCCTCGCCCTCTCACACCTCGCCCTCTCACACCTCGCCCCTCGCCCTCTCACACCTCGCCCTCTCACACCTCGCCCCTCGCCCTCTCACACCTCGCCCTCTCACACCTCGCCCTCTCACACCTCGCCCCTCGCCCTCTCACACCTCGCCCTCTCGCACCTCGCCCTCTCGCACCTCGCCCTCTCACACCTCGCCCTCTCACACCTCGCCCTCTCGCACCTCGCCCTCTCACACCTCGCCCTCTCACACCTCGCCCCTCGCCCTCTCACACCTCGCCTCTCGCCCTCTCACACCTCGCCCTCTCACACCTCGCCCCTCGCCCTCTCACACCTCGCCCTCTCACACCTCGCCCTCTCACACCTCGCCCCTCGCCCTCTCACACCTCGCCTCTCACACCTCGCCCCTCGCCCTCTCACACCTCACCTCTCACACCTCGCCCTCTCACACCTCGCCCCTCGCCCTCTCACACCTCGCCCTCTCACACCTCGCCCTCTCACACCTCGCCCCTCGCCCTCTCACACCTCGCCCTCTCGCACCTCGCCCTCTCGCACCTCGCCCTCTCACACCTCGCTCCTCGCCCTCTCACACCTCGCCCTCTCACACCTCGCCTCTCGCCCTCTCACACCTCGCCCTCTCACACCTCGCCCCTCGCCCTCTCACACCTCGCCCCTCGCCCTCTCACACCTCGCCCTCTCACACCTCGCCCTCTCGCACCTCGCCCTCTCACACCTCGCCCCTCGCCCTCTCACACCTCACCTCTCACACCTCGCCCTCTCACACCTCGCCCCTCGCCCGCTCACACCTCGCCCTCTCACACCTCGCCCTCTCACACCTCGCCCCTCGCCCTCTCACACCTCGCCCTCTCACACCTCGCCCTCTCACACCTCGCCCCTCGCCCTCTAACACCTCGCCCTCTCGCACCTCGCCCTCTCACACCTCGCCCTCTCGCACCTCGCCCTCTCACACCTCGCCCTCTCACACCTCGCCCCTCGCCCTCTCGCACCTCGCCCTCTCGCACCTCGCCCTCTCGCACCTCGCCCTCTCACACCTCGCCCTCTCACACCTCGCCCTCTCACACCTCGCCTCTCACACCTCGCCCTCTCACACCTCGCCTCTCACACCTCGCCCCTCGCCCTCTCACACCTCGCCTCTCGCCCTCTCACACCTCGCCCTCTCACACCTCGCCCCTCGCCCTCTCACACCTCGCCTCTCGCCCTCTCACACCTCGCCCCCTCACACCTCGCCCCTCGCCCTCTCACACCTCTCCATAGAAGACATGACATGACTTTGTCACATTTGGGTTAATTATTCCTATTGCACTGCATGCTGTCACCTTTATGCCTCAAAATAACTTGTTTCTATTGAAAAACACCATTTCATGTATTACCACATGGGATTTTATCCAGCCCAATGTGTCTCTGTGACGCAATCTGCATCCAAAGATGTTCCTAGAAGCTTTGTCATTGGTCGGAAAAGAAAACCCCAGTCGCAATGACTAACCAATCAGGAAGCAGACAGGTAAATCGACCAATGACCCAAAAGAAAGGTAATTAAAATGTTTGACATATTATTGCTTATAGCAAGTAAGTAAGTAAGTAAGTTAAGTGCAATATGGTGTTGTGTAATAACAGGAAGCTTTAAGGTAAGTTAAGATAAGTTAAGTGCAACATGGTGTTGTGTGATAACAGGAAGCGTTCTAGCTTTTGACCGGGGTGTCATCCAGTGGCTGGAATATTACATTACAGGACAACAAATAAATCCAATTGAAACAGAAAGGACAGCAGATCAACACGCTACGAGCTTGTAGATCTGCTATTTCCATTACCCGCAGTGCAGTCAGTTACATAGGGCTTGTACATCTGCTATTCCCATTGCCCACTGTGTGGTGAATTACATAGGGCTTGTAGATCTGCTATTCCCATTGCCCACTGTGTGGTGAATTACATAGGGCTTGTAGATCTGCTATTCCCATTGCCCACTGTGTGGTGAATTACATAGGGCTTGTAGATCTGCTATTCCCATTGCCCACTGTGTGGTGAATTACATAGGGCTTGTAGATCTGCTATTCCCATTGCCCACTGTGTGGTGAATTACATATGGCTTGTACATCTGCTATTCCCATTGCCCACTGTGTGGTGAATTGCATATGGCTTGTAGATCTGCTATTCCCATTGCCCACTGTGTGGTGAATTGCATATGGCTTGTAGATCTGC